>NC_143258.1:109424273-109431773 GCF_984573655.1 Nuphar pumila
TTTCGCCATGAACATAGATAACCATACCTGGTTGACATCAGGAACCATTCCACCAGTATATCTTAGCGTGTATTTTTCTTTTACGTAGTAGTCAATCAACTGTTTAACATTTAAATGGAAAGTTAGAGAGAGAGAGTTGACACAAATATCAAGTACTTACCTTTTGATATTCAGGGTTGTCAAAAGCAAAAAAATTGCACTTACCTTTTGATATTCAGGGTTGTCAAAGGTGGCCCTCAGATTTCCTGGGGAGAACATCTTTCCTTCTCCAATGTGAGTAGTGTCTTTAACATGTTGCCATTTTCCTACCAAAGAACAGGCCATAGAGCTAGCATCACCGATTCTAGTGAGCATTTGATGTTAATTGAAGCAAAAATGAAGCTATACAGAAGGATGCAATGGTAATTTACAAGGCAGCCATTTTGGTTATGCTATGTTTATGATATATAGTAAACGACAAACCATAGCAGCTGCAGTAGTAGTAGTAGTGTGTGTATATATATAATTTATATCTGCTACAATCGATTGTACCTACAATCAACTTGAAATCTCATGATGTGAGTTGTTTTAATACAATCTAACCTTATAGATGTGTTCAGCATGCTTGATTTAGTAGGAATCGACTCTTGGATCATGTTTTTTTGATGAAAAAAACATGTTTTATGAGTCCGTAAATTTTTGTATCACCAAAAAAACCTGTATTCTTGTCGGATTCCTGCAATTCAAAAGCCAATTTCCACTAAATAAAACATGTAGATCACATCTATGGTATTAGATGTGAATAAAAACCAAAAAAAGGGGTTCTGCCACTTTGCTAAGTCGATTGTATTTACAATCCTGACTGTATCATATATATATATATATATATATATATATATATATATATATATATATATATATATATATATATATATATATATATATATATATATATATATATTGCAGAACTAGAAACATTATAAATTGAACCTTCATCCAGCAGCAGGAATTCATGTGTCCCTGGAACATCCTTTAGGGCAATAACATAAGTTGTTCTCGGTCCATATATTCCCATGGCTGCAGCCACCTGATCTCTGCCAGTTACTCCGGTCAATTTATCTCCAGGCCATACACCGAATATGGTGCCTACCGTGAAGTTGGTGTCGACGATGCTAGAACCATCAAGAGGATCAAAGGCAACACTGAACCCTCCTGTAATTGCCAAGCATATATATTAAACTTGTTTCAATAAAGAAACAATTAATCCACTGTTAATAGCATTTAATACTCGATTACCTTCTGCGGGTCCATCCATATCTTGGAGTTCTGGCTCTTCCTCTGAGCAAGCATACTTGCAGACATGAGAGTATCTTAAGGCCTAGCCAAATTCATAAATGAGATGGAATTATTTTTATGACCTTATCTTGATCATTCGATATTGTTTAACAAGAAAAGCAGGTTTTTCATCCAACAAATACAATTTCACCAACTAATTGAGAGGCTTAAAAAAAGGTCCAATATGGTCTTTTGGGTTGTGCACTGTTTCCATAGTAATAATTGAGTAATTTGTAAATATACGCACCATCTTTTCACCTATTTACAAATACATGTCCAACTTGTCAGACTTACATGAGACTGCCAAAGTTGATCTCAAGCATGAAACAATCACACTATATTTTATGTATTGAGTAATTTACTATTTTTACCCTTTTAGTATATATGTATATACTCTCTCTCTCTCTCTGTATAGCTGCAGGTGTCCTTTGCTTAATCTAAACCTGTAGATGTGTTGCTCATAGTTTACTCAATAAAAAGTTATTTATTAGATTAGGTACCTTTCATTCTTAGAAGAGCCTCTCTAGAGATAAAAAATCAATGGCTCATATTGCACAAAAACTTCTTGATTAAAGCCTTCAAGTATTTTTCGTAAATCAATTCGATCCCAAACATGCATTTTATTTAATGTGTGTTTGATCTAAGGGAGTAAACTTCATGCTGCCATAAATTCCGATGGCTTGAGCCTCTATTAGTAAATATGTGAAAAGGTGGACATGTGTTTGCAGGTTTCTGCAATAATGAATAACAAGTACTCACTGTGATGATGATAGATGATAATAATGAATTAGTTTTAATTACTGACCTCAAAGAGCAACTTGTCAGCAAGCAAGTCGACAGCAAGCTGCTCATCACCAAAGGTGTTAACACAAGCAGTGCCACTACAAGAGGCAGTCCTGACTTTGAAAGCTATGGTTCTTAGTGCTTCACTCATGCACACCAGCAGCCTCACCAGGCTCTTGTCCCCTGTGTTCTTGTTGAGAAACTCTTCCTTCAAATTTTGCAAACACAAGTAAGCAAATTTAATATCAATGGTTCATTATATCCACCTCCATGGGAAATATATATACCAAGAAAAAAAGTTGTGAGAGAGAGAGAGCTCCAACTAACATTTGTTGATGGGAAGAAAAAGAAAGACAAGTTACCAAGCTGTCACCAAGTTCACATCTCGTGATTTGTACTGGCGAAGATGACGGCTTCCCTTTCGCTCTCGCCTGCAATTTCTTGGTTGAATGCCGGAGGGGATTGCCGTAGATCGAGCTCGATTTCAAACTCTAATAACAATTATACAAAGCCATCATAATTCTTATCTTTAAATCTTATTCGTGTCTTCATATTCAGTCATTCCAAGTTCAAATGCATGCAAGAATGATAATGAATTTAGGCGGGGAGTAGATACCCGAGCATCGACGAGGCGCCGGAGGGAAGCAGAGGAAGCAAGCGCCGTCGATCGATGCGAAGTGCCGGCGTGGAGTGTGACATGAGTGGATGAGATGATGCCAGTCTCCATGGCTGAACCAGTGCTTTGCTTTTCCTTCCTGTCTTGTTTCTCTGCTGAGAGAGAGAAAAGGAGAGGTGGAGCAGAGGAAGCAAGTGATAAGCAGTGACAGTTAGGCAGGCTTCATCTTTTGCCACGTGTCTTGCTGAAAGGATAAAGGGTAGCCCTACCTTTGCCCCTGCATCATCCAATCATGTGGCCACCAAGGCACAAAAAAATCTGTGAACCAACCACAGCAGGATATTGGCGATTCCTTGCCGGCAAAGGGTAAGCCCACCCAGTTGTCAGTACCGCAGGCAAAGCCAACACAGCTAGGTTTCTGATAAAAAAACAGCAGCAGGACATATGACAGTGCTACAAAACAGGTGCAATCGCATTGCACGAAAGAATGTGCCTGCACCTGATTAGAAAACACGTGTTAGTGGGCCCCACAGAAGAGTCATCAGACAGGTATCGCCTCGTGAAGTAAAAGCAGGACATTTTCTGTGCAATGTGATTGAACTTGATCCTGACTTCTAATAGGGTGTAAGGTGGGTGGGGTTTCATCCAAACCTATGTCACATGGGTGCGGGGGTGGGGCGCTTTCAAAAAACTTGGGTGCGGGGGTGCGGCAAAAAAAAAATTATATATATATATATATATATATATATATATATATAAAGTCCAAAAGTAAACATAAATGACCCTGGATGCGTTGACTGCACCTAGGGTTAGGTTGACCACATTGGGTGCAGGTGCGGGTGGGACACTGGTGCAGCACCTAGTTGGAGAGTCCCTGTGACATAGATCCAAACCAGTTTTGAATCGGGTGGGAGAATCAGACGTATGCGGAAAACAATGTGAATTGGGCTTGGGTGTGCCTTTTATCCTAATGCAATGCAGGTCATCTGGTTTGGGCTTATATTGGCCATCCAGAATTTTAGATAACATGTCAGGCATGTAATGGATCAGTTGGGTTCAGTTCGTGTCTTTGTCACAAATATTACCCATGTTTTGAAAAACACGGCAATATTTTTTGGATAAAAATTCAGAAGAAGATTTTTTATAAGAAAAAGATTGCAAATTTATTGTGATAATTTCCAAGGACAATATTAACACCAAAAAACATGCAATCAAATGAACTATAGGGAAGGGGAGACGAAAGGAAGGTACAAACTGTCTAAACTACTTTTAAAAGTCATTTTTAAATGTGTTTTTTTGACAAAATTGATTATACAGGTGTGATAAAAAAAACCTAAGAAGCAACGCTTTAACTCATTTTTTTTTTTTGCATCAATAGGATTTTTATAATCTAGAAAACTTCAAATTTTTCAAATGATTGACTTTTAGCACATTATAAAATCCTATGTACATTTCCTACAAGCGCCAATTCCTAGGTTTTTGACCACCAAGATCACATTAGTACAGTCAGATTTCCTAAGAAACACTTCTAAAGGTGATTTTTGAACCCTCAAGTGTACCGTACCCTCCATTAGAAACAGTCATTTCTTCATATTTTCTTAAGACCTACGGATATGATCTATATAGTTTGTTTAATAAAAATCAAGCTTTAGACAGGTCAAAAACATTATATAAGCAGATTTTTGTTAAAGACTTCAACTTTCAATGGTCCATAATATGTCAAATTTTCATGATTGACAAAATTATGTTTTTATATTGAAACCAGTTGATTCAAAGTGTATTTCCTCCTAAATTGACCATGTTGAATACCTGTGGGTTAAAATGATCGAATCTTTCATCTATCAGTTTCAGCTAGAGGATACGGTACTCAAGAGTGTAGCCAATAATTTCCCATATATATAGAATTAGGAGTATCATTGAACCACGAAAGGGTGGGTGGTCGGACGTGACGTAAGAAAAAAAGGCTCTCACTGTTTTTTTTACATGCGCTGCACGTCTAAGCATCATTCAACGCTTCTCTCGTTTGATGATACTCCCAACCATGTGTGTGTGGAGGGGTTTTTCATGATTTCTCATATATGGCACAAATATGTTGCATGATCTTACAAGAATTGATTCTTGGATCATCTGATTCTGTTTTTATAAGGTTTGAAATCAACAATTTAAAATTTTCATTAAACATTTAAGTCTTAAACAAGTGTTTTTTTATTGAAAAACACAATCTGATCATCGTTTCTTAGCAAATGGACTATGCTAAACACATCTAGGGGATAGGATTTGCAAAAACACCTATTTACGCACCATAGATGTAATACTTAGCATTTTTTTATAAATTTAGAATTTAATTTAATGATAATTTTAATATAAATTTGTTAATAATTAATTAATAATATAGATTAGTAATCATATATTAAATAGTGAATCATTTAGATAGAATCTATAGTTCATATAGGAGAAGCCTGCAACTAAGAAACCCTTTAGAAAGAGAGAATTGGATTTCAATAGTAAACCCAACCCTCCTCTATATAAAGAGGGTTGAGCCACTTTATTAGAAAATACTATGCATGTTTTTTAGAAGGAGAGAGAAAAGAACACGTTAGAGAGGATGAGAGCCAAGGGAGAAGAAGACCGGCCAACCCTAGGTAACGACTTTATTTTTCAGTGATCATTCGTAGGATTCGATCATACTCATGTTTTTATTCATTTTTGCATGTTGGATCTAATACAAGGTCTGTACCTTAGCCTTGGATAGCAACCACATGCGTTAGAGAAGGGATTAATTCTGATCTCTTTAGTGTTTTGACAGTGTTTCGGGAGAGCTTTGTCGTGTTTTGATATTCGTTTGCGTCATCGGTATTTTATTCATTCATATTCATATCAAGGTACGAAGTTTCTCATTATTCATCATGTTTAGAATTTAGCATAGGTTGATCAAGCATGAAATTGTATTCTTATGGTTCGATTTATGCTATATTGATTTTAAAAGCCCTATTTCGCTTTTGATCTAATCATTTTTAATTGTATGATTGATTTAACCCATTTATCGGCGAGAATGGTGTGGATTCATGATTGAATGTTTCATATTGTATTTTATATTTACAACATGTTATATGTATTTATGTAAGAATTTAACATGGTTTTGGTGGACTAGAAATTTATTTCAAAGACTTTATTAGCCCGATATCTTTTTTGAAAATCGGTTTTAGGAAAAACATATTATCTTATATAGAAACATTGGATCTTATTTTTTATTCATGTTATGAATTAGATCTATGTGTTTGCAGTATGCTTGGATGTGTGTATGCATGATCTGGATAAGCTTCTGATGAATCAAATTCATTGTATGCATGTTTTTGTTGTTTTTTATGAAAAAACCTAAAGTTCTTAAAGTGGTTTCTTGAAAACTACATCATGTTTTATATTTTAATTCCAACCAGCTTTAAAGAAAAGTATGGTTTTCCAAAATGATGAATCCATAAATTCTAAAAATTTAGAGAGATGTTTCAGACATGTAGGAAGAGCAATCTCAAAAAAAAAATTAGGCATATTTTAGTTTCGGGTTGGGAAATACATCTGCAAGTCAACACAGAATTTTTATCCTAATAAAAATTTTGTGATAGTTGCACGTTTCTTGTAGATTTTACTTCTTTCAAACTATTTAATACTTATGGCCAATATTTTTATGTGTGTTGGTTATATATATTAAAGAACAATCAATAAAAATCTTGTGCATTGTTTTATAACTATTTGAGAATTAAAAATCATAAAAGATTGTTTAAGAACCTGAAATTTCTTGAACATAGTTTGTCTAAGAACAGAAAGATATTATAATACATAAATTTTAATTCTCTACTGGGATGAAGTTTAGACATGATTCTTTTTAAAGCTTGTGTTAAACACACCAAACTAATTATATTAAAAATTATAGAATGAATTCATTATAGAATGAGGTTGAATCTAACAGTTCTGTTCTATGAACAAAAAATAGGTTTGAATAAAATATTTATTATTCTTTGATCCGGAATGAGTTTGAACCTAGGTTTTTGCCTGTAGATAACCAACACATATGTTCATCTATAGTAAAACTCTGAGAATTTATTTCATTTGGTGTGAGGTATGACATAATTTATACTGACAAACATAAATTCTATTTTTACAGTTTTACATGTAAATTGTTTTGGCCTAATTGCATATGGTGTGTTGAATTGCATGCATGTGAGGGTTCTATGTAATACTTGTGATTTTTTTGGTATTTATTTAAATTAATAAAGATAAATTTTTGTCTCTATTTTGGACTTAATTTTGATTAAATAGAATTAGAAGTGAATGATAATTTGAAATATAATCGTGAATGTTTTAAATTTTGTATTAAATTTAACTTGAAATTAAACTTTACGAGAAATCGAAATTTGAGTGGAATTTAAAATTTATTTAATGAGAACGTGGATTTGGGTCTAACTAAATTTAATCGGATCTAGCATTTGAATTTGGATTTTGAATAGGTCCAAAATCAACTTAGGATTGGATAAGGATATGTGCCTAATTCAAATTAAATCAGTTCCAATCTGGATCGGGATTGAATTAGGAAACCTAGGTTAGGTATTTAATTTAAGAAAATATATTTAAATTTTAAATTTTATTTTTGGTATATAGGATCCCCGTGGTGGCTCCCACCCACCCCCGCCCTTGTGGGCCCTCCTACTAGAATGAAACCTAGCTAATTCTAAAAAGCTATCCACTTAAGATCATTACCTAAAACTAAAGATCACCTTAAAAATATTTTCCTA
>NC_143258.1:113334273-113439273 GCF_984573655.1 Nuphar pumila
TCGTTCTCTTATGCTTCTGCCTGTTAATGTACCAGATGAAATCAGTTGTGCCTCAAGAAAGGATGATTCCACCAATGAATCGCGACACCAATGTAGTTGCTGCTGTAATTCACTTGTACATATGTGGTCACACTAGCATCTCAAGTGGCTTCTCCATCTAGTAGATACAACTGGTACTAAGAAAAGATTATTTCTGGTTTCTTTGCAAAGCTGTAGTTCCTTATCTCATTAGACTCTCTCTCAAAAACATGCCAAGACTTTTGTCCCCTGAAATTATAGCTCATCTTCCATAACCAATCTGTCGGGGGAACAAAATGGCCATTAGACCTTAATTGCCTTTATGCCCAACTCTTGTAGAATCAATAGTTTCTTCTTGCTGTTTTCTGAATCAAAGAAGTTTTCTCTTTAAAAATGCAACTGTTCTTGCCGTTCTCTAAATCAGAAGGCATTCTATTTTTTACAATCCCTTGGCATCCACCAGTTTGAATTGAATCCTAGTAATACCTGGGTCCAGTCGCTTTGAGTCATATCACACCTTGACAGCTTACCAGATGTGATTAAGCAGATCAATCAGAGCATAGATTAATCTGAGTTCTAAAAGTTGGCATCTGGCACCCTGATCTCAGAACACGAGCACATTATGCTCAGCATGAAATAAAGTGACATAGCCAATCACCAATAATCCCCACAAGAACACGCACCATCGACCATCTGATGGAAGCGATTGTTGTCTCTCAGGGAGATTTCTCTCTCATAAACCTTGGAAACTAGCTTTGCTGCATTATGGCAATCAACACAGACACGAAGGTTCTTAGCAATCTGAATGGGAGCCCTGCAAGGTGTGTTGATCAGACAAAAGGCAATTGCCAATTTCTCACTATGGCCAAGAAGAATCCGCTCCTTTTGTTCATCATCAACATCATGAAGCACACAGCTGAGATCAGGCACATAACCAGCTTCCATGATTCTTGAAGCCATTTTGCCCAACATTTTGTAGATTTCCTCCCTTTGGGGGTGAAACCAGTCGCCGGCATGAAAAGTATGAACTACCCGATTCAACTTAACCCAGCTTCTCCCTGGTTCCTTCATCACCGCCTTTTCCTTCATCACATGCCTGACATTGATTACTTCTTCCCATTTCCCAGCTGCAGCATAAATGTTTGACATGATCACATAATTCCCTGCATTTTGAGGCTCTATCTCAAACAACCGCCTCGCTGCATATTCACCAACAAAAACATTTGCGTGAACTCGGCAAGCACCAAGCAAACAGCCCCATATAGCAGGAGTTGGTTCAAAAGGCATTTGTAGGATGAAGTTTAGAGCTTTATCAACCTGTCCAGAACGACCCAAGAGATCAACAACACAACCATAGTGCTCAGTTTCGGGTTCAACCACTTTACTGTTGACCATGCAATCAAAATAGCTCAACCCTTCTTCTACCATTCCTCCGTGACTGCAACCTGATAAAACAGCAAGGAAAGTAACACTATCAGGCCTAACTTTTTGATCCTGCATCAATTCAAACAGTTTGGCGACTTCCTTCCCCAACCCATGTTTACTGTAGCCCACAAGCATCGCGTTCCAGCTGATCACTGTTCTTTCAGGCATTCTATCAAAAACTAGGCGTGAATACCTGACACATCCAGACTTTGCATACATGTCAATCAGAGAATTTTGGAGAACAATATACACATCCATGCCTGATCTCATGGCTCGGCCATGCACCTGCTTGCCACACTCCAAGGCAGCAAGCCCGGCCAAAGCATTCAAGATGCTAGCATGAGTTACATAATTCGGCTGCATTCCTTCCCTCAGCAGCTGACGGAACAACTCCAGAGCCTCCTCATCGAGACCCAACTGTGAATACCCGACGATAATCGCCGTGCAAGAAACAATGTCTCTTTGGGGCATTTCTTCGAAAGCCCTGCACGCATCATCAATCTGACCAGCTTTCGCGTACATGTCAAGAAGAGAACTACCAACAAAAATATGAAGCTGAAACAAGGTTTTCACCACAATGGCATGAATCTGCCTGCCATGATCGAGACCGCAAGGTCCCGTGCATGCAGTGAGCACGGTGGCGAGTGTGAACTCGTTCGGGCTGACCCCACTTTCAAGCATCTGGACAAAGAGAACCAGAGCATCCATTCCGCAACCCTTTTGCGAATAACCGGCTATCATTGCAGTCCACGAGACAACATTCCGCTCATGCATTGCGTCGAACACTTTCCGTGCGTCGTCCAGATGATCAGATTTAAGGTACATGACAAGGAGCCTGGTTCGGAGGTAGACGGGAGGATGATAGCGGGTTTTGATCATGTGGGCGTGGACCCTCCTTCCCTCTCTGACGGATTTCTGGTTGATGCATTCCGTTAGGAGAGCGTCATAGCCGTGGAAGTTAACGCCGTGGCCGTGGACGGCCATCTGCAGCAACGCTTGATTCAGTTGGCCATTGGTGCAAAGGGTTTTCACCATCGAATCCGCCGAAGCGTTGGTATGGCCGACGAGAGTGGTGAGTTGAGAGAGAGAGACGAGGCGAGGTAGGGTCCGTAGGGATTTTGAATTCCTTGGCAACATCCTTCCTTCCGGCGGCGGGTGGTTTCGAGCCCAACGGTCGAATTACTACAGGTTGTTCGACGGGTCGGGTTTGGTTCGGACCCAGGTGAGACCAAACCCATATATGATTTGAAATGTTGGTTTCGGGTCCCAACTTGGTTACAATTGAACCTACTATAAGAGAAACTATACCCGGATCCTATAAGGATTACATGAACCAGACCCCGTAATATATATATATATATATATATATATATATATATATATATATATATATATGAGAACTAATGTGTGAACCTGAATTTTCATGATTTTTTTGTTTTTTCCTCTTGAATTTAACCATACAGATATGATCTATATGCTTGGTTTTATAAGAACCGGCACTTGAATCATCCGATTTTATGCATAAACAAGATTTTTTAAGGCTTTAAAATCAATGACTCATAATCTTCATAAATATTCAAGCATTCAAAAATCACATTTTTCATAAAAAATACACTATCCAATAGTTGATCCTAGCAAATTCACCATGCCAAGCACATCCACATGGTTGGATTTGCAAAAATGGTTTTGAAAATGCCCATATTTCTAGTTTTCATAATCTAGGGACTCTCTCTCTCTCTCTCTCTCTCTCTCTCTCTATATATATATATATATATATATATATATATATATATATATATATATATTACATTGAAAAATTGCAAATCATAAACAGAACTGGGGTCAGGTATGAAATTTCACAAACCATACCAAGCTCCATATATTAATTGGACCCGGATTCTAATATGATCTCCTTGTTTATCATCAAACCCTTACCCTCTAGGGTTTGGTAAGTGTTGGGTCCGGGTCAAACCCCACCCTGATGTGAGTGATGCTCTCTCTCTCTCTCTCTCTCTCTCTCTATATATATATATATATATATATATATATATATATATATATATATATGCAAGCATGGTCGGACCCAGTTTGACATGGATCCCCACCTATATTTTATGGGTTTTTTTCAAATACGGGTCAGATTTGGAAAAAATATCGTCAAGTCTAGTTGGATCCGGTTGCAATGTTGGGGGTTGAGTTTCTACTCTATAGAACCCTTTCTGAATGCAGATCGATCAGAGTTCTGACCAGGGCACGAACCATGTCTGACCCACATTATAGGATCCCATTAGTAATATGCCCGAATAGGGTCAGATGTGGAATGCGTATGGGCGGGGCTTAGTTGGATTCAGTCAGAATGAGCTCGATCTGACTTGTTTACCAAGAAAAGAAAAGAAAAAACGTTATAAAGTTAGAAGCAACACCCAAGGGGCAAGGGTAAGGGAGTTTTATGCTGCCAGAACAGTGATCGTAAGCATGACAGGCAGAGCCATGGCGGCTAGGTCTCTGATTCTGGGGGCGGTTTCTTCATGTAAATATAAAAAGAGAGAGTTAAAAACAACAACAATTAAGCTCTAAACCTATTGCTTGCAAGCCAAACACTAGAATAATTCGTTATACACAACATTTAATCCCACTGCATATTCAACTGGGTAAGCTAGATTGGACTCTTGAGACCAATTTGGTTAGAACTCTTACTCCATTCTGAGATTGAGCAAGCTTGTTTAGGCTCCAGCTTGACCAATGTTGCTGATATTTTCAATTTTTTGCTATTTTATCAAAACACATTCACAAAACAATGAATTTCTGATAAAAAATCATGATCAACTAAGATAGCACCATTTTCAATATATTGTGATATGAACGTTTTTTTTTTTTTATAAATTCATTTATTTGGATATCGTTAATTTCTTGATTTTATACATTCTGATGTTTTCTTAGTAGGGGCATATGCGGTGACACGAGTTTCGACATATAGCAGTCTCACAGGAGTATTGAGTTGAAATATGAGTGCAGTATTCGGATAGTGCAGTCTACATGCACTTCACCAGCTCCCTGATGCATCAGCTTATGGGTTCAGTGGATGATCAAGGTGCAACTATTTACTGGAATTGATGATTTGACTGTGCCTGCGTGTGTGTGTGTGTGTGTGTGTGTGTGTGAGAGAGAGAGAGAGAGAGAGAGAGAGAGAGAGAGGGTCGAACTGGATCAGGTCCTAGCTTGTAAGGAATTGATACCAGTGTCTGAAGCACACCAACAGACCCACAGGAAGTGAGATGCAAGAGGCAGGTGTGGCACTGCAGCCCATGTTGGATGGCTCCAGATCCTTCATTCTTTATTACATTATAGATCTCGATTATCCAAATCATCAAGCTGTATTGTAAAACCAAAAATGTTGCTTTCACAAATTAACAAAAGAAGGAATATGTTAAAAACAAGAACATTGAAAATCTTTTCCAATTGACAAAAAAAAGGCAAGGATAAAAGATGGGGAAAATGCATGTCAAGTATTTGAATTCATCTTTTTCTGTGTATTGCTAATATCGTAAATTTAGCTAATTGAGAAGCTATAATTTGCACTAAAATTTTGTCTAATGAAGTAAAAATCATTGACACTCATCAACAAGCATTGCCCAATCTACATAGAGTTATGCAAGATGCAGTATTGCAATTTATGCTATTTAGACTAACTAGGAAATAAAGCTGTTTCATTCACACCTTTTTCCCATGTTAACACGCTAATTTCCTCTTAGATAATATCAAAGCCAAAAGAACATGATGTTTTCATCGCTAGATATTGTCCTGTATTGCTTTTAAAAGCACAGTAGCCCAATGTATCGTAGCATGCTTGTAATTGATGTATGCAATAGGTAAATTTTGCAAACGACATTATGATAAACCTGACTAAAGATAATAAATTGTGGAGTTTCAATTTTCATGACCTTATGCAGCAAAAAACTCAATAGCGTTGATGAAACTAGATGAAATTACACAATGAAAAATGCTAAGATTTGCAATAATTATAGTTACAACTGGAGGCAGTTTCTGCCTTGAATGGGTATTTCCAATCATACAACTGTTGACTGAAAATCTGTCAAGTGTATATTGTTCACAGTTGAAGGGGTGAAGTCAAGAGGACTATTCCACCCTGGTACGCTGTTCTTGGCCCAATTCATCTTTACGTTCTCTGTAACCAAACCTGAAATGTACTCCATGATGACCCCAGCTGTGCTATGTTTGATCATCCCTTGGCATCCAGGTCTATAATCAACTAGTCCACCATGGAAATTTGTCCATCTTCTGTATGTTAAGTTAACATTGCTGAACTCTATGTTAGTTAGCATACCTTTTGCTGATCCAGATAAAAAGATTCCATTCTCAGAAACTGCGGAGATGTTGATAAACTTAATATTGGAGATTGATCCAGCTCTTGAGTTTCTATCACGAGGACATGTGGTAACATAAATAGGTTCTGCTCTGCCCCACCAGGAAGGGTCATAATACCGCGTCTCAATTTTTATGTTCGAGAAGACTATATCACTGGCATTCCCTGTTTTACAAAATTCCTGTCAGTCATCATCAGAAGCATGCCTAGAAGAAAGTTGAAAAATACCATGGACAGGACTGAGGACCAGCTTGCCTAATTACTCAGCATAAGCATGAGTTAAGGAGACCATAGTGGCTCTTCAGTCCAAAGTAGGGCTTTTAAATCTTAATAGTTAACACCAAGCATGAAAAGAAAGAGAAGTTTTACAAAACTACAAAAAAATGGAGTGATGATTTTGTTCCATATGTGTTTCAATTTCAGCCAAAAATGCATAGATGACAAGCAGAAAGAGAAAACCACTCAAGCATTTATAAGATGCAAGGCATGACAAGCTTATCTATACATATGTATGAAACAGATTTATGTATACGCATATATGCATCACGTGTTCTCATTGTCACAGGAAAGAGTAAAGCTTAAAAGTTTTGGGACAGTGAGAGATGTCTAAATATGACTTTTCTTTGTTGGTTATAAGTTCAGTTAGCATGGCCAAGGAAAAAGTTACAATAGAAAAAGGATGGGAATCACAGCAAGTTATGCTCACACCGGCATATAAAAGTGATCTGATTCAATTTTAATATTTTCAAAGAGAGATGAGAGAACACATGCAGAGAGAAGCTGATACATAGAGTTGCATTAAGAAATAGATGCATATACAGAACAAGATGAACAAGTAGCAAGCAATCTGCGAACTCACATCACCACAACCAGCATGAATGGCCAGTTTGGTGATAGAGGAATGCCGTTTATGGACATTTTCTTGTTTGAAGGTTCAAGTTGGCCATTTTAAGACCTGTTACTATCACTCTTAGTGTATAGAATTGGTGAGGAGTATTGAAGGATAGCAATTTCTTATTGTACCCAGGGTAAATATCTTAAGAAGATGGGATGGGTTCAGGATTTGTGATTAAATATTGGAGGTGGCTTATGGTAGACTTATCAATGGTGGGAGCTTTTTTCTAGGAGCCAGTTTGATCTTCTCCTGACGAGAGAAGATCCTGAGCCTAGGGATTCTAGAACACCTAGAGATCCCAAGTTCAGATCCCTTGATGGACATCCCCAAGCTTGACAGAATTAATCAGCAACTGTCAACATCTCCAGAATAACCTTGAAGACAGTCCTTCATTCTCAGCAGACAATAAAGAAATAAGATGTATAAAGGACTGACGCACGATACATTGTGCTTAGTTCTTTACCACCATACATCTCAGAGATGTATAGCGTCCAACATAGCAGTTGTAAACCAACCAACAATAACTGCACTCAAAGTTTCATTGTAGTCCAAACATTAGACCAATCATAGGCCCTCATGCTGCAGATTTAACACTGGCACACATCAATATTGACAAAACAAGGGAACATATCTCATACCTCCATCACGTATCTGAAATGCAAGCCCTCTATGAGAGTCAACAATTGTGATATTGTCAAACAAGAAGTTCTTAAAGTTAAACCAGCTAGCACTTCCCAGTTTTATTGCAGAAGATTTTGTCCGGATCCAGCAGTCAGTTGCTGTCAAATTATATACTGGCCCTGAAGTTGACTTTGGAGAGATTGCATCATCTCCTGTATTAATACTGCATCTGGTGATAATTGTGTTATTGGAATCTTCAATATCTATACCATCATTGTTGGGAGTATTAAAGTCACCATCTATAGTGACATTGTGAATCAATGTGTGGTTGGACCTGACTATGTGCAAACTGCAAAATATATAATAAAACATGCGTAAGTAATCTGAAAGAAGAGACATTCCAAGCATCCTAAGCTTGCAACTTAACATGAGATGTCTGGTTCACATGGATCTGAATGCTGCCACTGTCAAGCATCACAACTAGTTTCTTCAGAAGATATGAACAACTGCATCTGACGTGCATCAACATTTTTACCAATATTTGTGCGAAAACGAGGCCCCAAAATGAAATAGTAAAAAAAAAAACAACTCAGAAAAAATAACAAGTGTGTTTATGTCACGTATGTATGGGTGCTTGTACGTGGTACAACATTGATAGGGCTGCCGCGACTATTGTTTTCTAAAGAAAAGGTGTGAGGTGCAGGTAGTCGCGTGCGAGGGCACACACACGTTGCAAATTAATAGCTCCACTAGAACACCAAGAGAAAATGTGACTATAAAATACGCATCAGCATCTAATTGCTTTATCTCTAGATCTAGGCACACAACTGTACCTAACATGGATGTCATGAACTTACAGAAATATTTCATCAAATTTAACATCTTCACCTTTTCGTGATTGTTTGAGCAAACAAGCTCTATGTTAAATTTGAAGGGTGGTTAGGGTCGTACTATCATAACCGAAGGGCCTTGGGTTCGAATCCCGCACGGGGTTATCCCCCAGCTAGACTACCAAAAGAAAAAAAGGAAAATCTCTGTAACTTTTTTTTTTTTCAATTTCGAATCCTCACAGTGTAGTATGAAAATCTGTTTGTTTTAAGGCGCGTGTACCTTTTGATGATTCAACCAAAAATCCGTTTTTCTTTTGTTTTTTTTTTCTGAACAAGTTACAACCACCTCCCTCCATTCATGCTCTTAAGCTTGTTTGAACGTTTAATCCTTACTCTAATAGCAAACATGAAAGGTTTCACAAAAGTTGGACTTGAAAAGAAAAAGAACGTACCTCTTCATAATGATCAGCCATATGGCCCAAATCGTATCAAAGTAGGGCAAAGCATGTCGATTAAATAAGGCTATGTTTGGGAGCCAGACGCTAACGGCTCTGTTTGGAAACTGGTAGCATGAAAGAGTCTATGCGTTTCAAAAAATGGTAGCTGCCAAATCCACTCTTTAGTGCAAATATAAAGGGGACGCAGTCTCACTTTCTCTCCCAAATGCATAAACTCTAATCCCAGCTACCAGTTTCCAATTCCAAACAAAGAAACATAAATTTAGCACTACTCACATCATTTGTTTGGGATAGTTTAGTCATTCATTTCCCATTTCCAATGAAGCGTGTTCGGTCAGATTCAGGTCTGCATATGACACTTTATTTTGAGCACTTAATCTGAGTGCCTTTATACTTGGATCGGATTATCAATATTTAATGCTAGATCCATGTTGAAGTTTGAGTACAATCCGATCCTTTTGTACTTTCGGTATGCAAAATGACTTTTTCTAAATGGATCCAGCATTACCATCTACAAATTGGATGCGGATTCTATTCCATATTATTGGATCTCATTCAGATCTGAACTCGGATTTGGAACTACAAACAAGGGCGGGGCTTTTTGTTTGAGATTCGCAAAAAAAAGAGTAAGGGTATTCTGGGATTTTTTGTGGCAGTTAAAATCAGGCGCAGACAAAAAAAAAAAAAACAGAGTGAGAGGAATCGTTGGACTTTACCACCAATAGGCCGGCTGAGTCAATCGGACGTCCGAGACGCGGACGTTCCGGCAATCGAGGAAGCCGACGAGGCGCGGCCTGCACTCATCCCCGAGGCAGCTCCCCGTCTTGTTCCAGCTGACCATCACGTTCTTCCGATCGTCGAACCTCCGCACAAACGCCCCTCCCTGGCCGTCGATCGTCCCCCCGCCAGTGATCGCAACGTCCACCGCGCCCTCCGCCAAGACGACGTACCACCGCGAGGGTTCCGCCGGATACCGCCGCTGCGACGCGCTTCCGAGGACCCTAGCGCCCCTCTCGACCTCCAGAACGACCCCCGACCGAAGGAAGATCGTCCCCGTGAGGTAGGTCCCCGGCGACGGAACAACGACGCGGCCACCCCCGGCGGCCGAGCAGGCGTCCACGGCCGCCTGGATGGCCGCCGTGTCGTAGCATCGCCCGTCTCCGGTGGCCCCGTAGTCGACGATGTTGAAGGTGAAGGAATCTCCGTGGGGTTTCCATCGTCGGTGGAGGATCGACCACGACGAAGGGTCCGGGTGCGAGCGGCCGGAGGCGGACAACCGCACGATGAGAAGGAGGAGGAGGACGACGACGACGATTGGACGGTGATACATGCTTTTTGTTTTCGGGAGGGTCTCTCACTCGCGGAAGATGGTGACGATGGACCGATGGGGGGATCCCCCTTTTGAGTAGCAGTCACAGAAACAGGACAGGTGACATACCAACTCACTCTACCATCGGTGTTTTCGCATCATCACCGTTCATTGTGGCAATCAACGGCAACCGGTGTGACTAATCGTTGAGGGTCCAAGAGAACCTGGCTTAGGCAAATAAGGTTCGGTTTTGGGTTTCGATAGAAAAGCCAGACCCAGCAAAATGTTGCTGTTTATAAATTTCGCATTTTGGATTGGATCTATGCCTGCTTTAAGATTTTCTACACCATATCTGGGTCTTTGATGCAGATATGGGGCAGAATCCATTTGGATCCAATTTTATTATTTGATTTTTTTAGTTAAATTTGGATCTTAATCAGGTATTGGATTAATTTTGAACCCAAATTAGATTAGGGTTTCGGCAAATTCTATTTATAAATTACTCACTGTATAGACATGGGCTTAACGGATGCAAGATTAAATGTTGGTATTTTCTTTAATTTGAGCAATTTAATTTCTATTTTCACATCGATTGTGTAACATGAATTTATGATCTTTTACTTTAAAACAATGTTGTCAGTATCGATATCGGCCCTGAATCATTGAGCCACCGATTCAACTGTATCGGGCCGATACCAATACTCAACTGTTCTGTATCGGCCCAAAAATAATAAAAATTACATCTCAATCATAACGTGACACATGTTAAAACCATTAAAATAAAGTTAAAATAATATTAAAAAAGTATTTTTTGTATTTTTAAAATTATTAAAAAATAGTCGATTCAGGCCTGCAGCAGACCGAATTTCTGCCGATACACACCAATACTGGATAACATTGCTTTAAAACAAAGCCTAATCGGATCTGGGTCAGTATCATCTCACGCCTAACCAATTAACAACCCTAATTGTTTCTTTCAAGAAAAAAAAAACTAACAACCCTAATCGTAAGTTCTGAAATACATGATATGACTATCGTGTTTTGACAGGGAGAAAACCAGGTTGGATATGTACTGGGTTGGCCTGATCCAGATTATGTCCATCTAAGATGACGTCTGGGCTTAAAAAAGAAAAAAAAACCGAGTCCACCCTTGTTCATAACTCAACTTCCTCCAAATACACTACAAGAAAACAGGGCATTGCCGATGATATTTATCGTCGGTTATTTCTTATAGACGACGATCATTATCATCGTCTTTATATTAAAAAGTCATATATGTCCAAATAGCCGATGATAAATATCGTTGGCTATTTAGATAAAACCGACAATAAATATCATCGCCTATATTATTTTAAGTAGACGATAAATATCATCGGGTATAGATTAAAGTCGATGATAAATATCATCAATTATATTAAGAGAACCAACGATAAAATAGAAAGAAATGTGTATGAAATCATGCAAATTTGCATAAAACTTCTGCATAGTTTGATGAAAATTTGCTCTATTAGAAGAAAAATCACATAGAATAACTTCTGCATAGTTTGATGAAAATTCACACAATTAGAAAAAAATATGCATGGAATTGTGCAAATTTGCATAGAACTTTCGCATAGTTTGATGAAAATTTGCTTAATTAGAAGAAAAATGAGTATAAAATAGTGTGATATTGCATAGAACTTTCACATAGTTTGATAAAAATTCACTCAATTAGAAGAAAATGTTTATAAAATCGTGTGAATTTGCATAGAAATTTTGCATAGTTATATGGAAAGTTGCTCAATTCTTGAGAAATTCACAAGAAATCATGCAAATTTTCTTGTTCTTATAGAAACTGCTCTTTGATTATTACAGAACACTTCAATTATTATAGAAAAATATAGCACTTCAAACAAACTTCAAACTTTGCTATTATTAAAATATATACTCTGCAAGTTCCTTCTTCTTCAACTATAAAACTTTATCATGTATAGGCATTTCTAAATTTTCAATAGTACAATTTCATAAGACACCACATAAATGTTCATTAATCCTTGTTGAGAGAGAGAAGGAAGTAACAAGAGTTGACAATTAGGTTGTCTAGGGAAAATCATCCTAAGCATAACTCCACTTATGGTAGCTCATCCACCTATGGCAATATAATTTAACAACTTACCAATAAGAATTGCCTCCAAGAGATAAACCTACATTCATGGACAGTAAAGTTGCATACACATATGAAGCTAATAGACTTACAAAGTTTTCAATTTATAATTTAGTTTTTTTGATATGAGTCAAAACCAAAGATGGACTTTACTGGCACTAGCCCTATCCAGATCCCAAGCTGGGTCTTCAATTTGAAAATCTGTTGTTAAACTGAGGCTAACACAAAAAAATATCTAAGAGATTCTAAAGAGCATAAAATTTTGAATGGCAGATCCATTACCTTTTCAAGGATTGAGCATTGCAAGCTCCCTACTAGAAACTACCACATGTGTACGGACCTTTATGCACGAATGCAAAATTGCCGTGGGGGTGAAGATGTCGCTGTTACGCTCGAAATCGTTAAGGAGTCCACACTCTCAACCCTTTCACAAGTTTGAATACCTTTAGTAATTGAAACCATTACTTTATGTGAATGCTTGTATGATTCCTTGTATGATTCATGATCTATGTATCATACCCTTTTCATTGCATTTATAGTTGTGAAGAGTTCATGTTTTTGGGACACACCTCTAAGAGAAATCCCTTCATCCTTCAAGAGACATGTCGCTTGCATTTGAGTATTGTGATTGTTGGAATGGCCCCTAACAGTCACCTTATGGCCACATGGTCTTATATCTCCCACTTAGCCACAAGGGATTTCTTGTGTTTATATGCTTGTTCTCAACCATAACCTTGCATACACACTTTCTGAGTGATCTTTACTCACTCACCACTTAGACATATCTGAGTTCTATTTGACTCACATGTCTAGTGAAAACATCCTCACTGACTGCTTGGGTTAGCAGATCTGCTACCATATCACTTGAAAGAATATAGTTCACTGTTATTTCATTTTTTTATAAGCATATGATGAATATATTGATATTTAACTTCAATATGCTTACTTTTAGAGTTATATGCTGCTTTTTGTATTAGTCTTATAGCAGCTTTATTGTTACAATAAAGTTGAACGGGATCTTTTAGAATATCCAATTTTAACTTATTTAGGAAACAATTTATCCACACATCAAATATGGCTGCCATGTTATAAGCAATATACTCAGCTTCCTAGGTATGTTGTGCCACACACCCTTGTTTCTTGCATGACTATGCAATTGCCTCACCTCTTAACATAAACACATAATCAAAGGTGAACTTTGCTTCATCTCTATCACCAGCAAAGTCAGCATCTGAGTAGCCTAAAAGCTTTAAACAATCTGACTGATAGCATAACTTGAGTTCCTTAGTTCCCTTTAGATATCAAAAAATTCTCTTCACTGATTTTCAGTGAGAGAGCCCATGATTACTTTGATATCTACTCATTAGACTTACAACAAAACTCAAATCAGGTCTAGTGTAAAGCATTGCATACATGAGGCTTCCAATTGCCTAAGCATAAGAAACATTCAACTTTTCTTGTCCATATTTTAGACAGTCATTCTTACTTTGCTTTTGACATTTTACTACAAGAGTACCCTTTGCCTTAGTACTTTCCATTCTAAATTTCTTTAGAATGTGGTCAATATATTTTTCCTGACTTAGACATAGCAATCTTGATTTTTTATCTCTCTTTATCTTAATTTCAAGGATATATGAATCTTTACCCATATCTTTCATTTTAAATCGAGAACCATGATTTAGTCATATTTATCATGTCTATATCATTTTCAGCAATTAATATATCATCAACATAGAGGATAACATAGTAAACTTATTCTCACTATTCTTGACATATATACAGTGATCCAAACTATTTGCCTCATAACCCAATTTGGTTATAGCATTATGAAAAGTCAAATACCATTATCTTGGTGACTACTTAAGTCCATACAAGGATTTATTTAACTTGTATACCTTATCCTCTTGACTCTTAATTTCAAAACCTTCTAGTTGCTGTATGAAAATAATTTCATTTAATTCACCATTTAAGAAGGTCATTTTCACATCTATTTGATATAGGTCAAGATCAAAATAAGCTATCAATGCCAAAATAATACGAATAGATGCTAGTTTGGCTACAGGAGAGTAAGTTTTTTTATAATCACTCTATTCTCGTTGAGAATAGCCTTTTGCTACTAATCTTGTCTTAAATCTATCAATAGATCTATTTGCCTTGAGTTTTTTCTTGAGAACCCACTTACTACAAATTGCCGTATATCTACTAGGCAAAGTAGCTAGTTCTCAAATTTCATTATTTTCTATAGAGTCCAACTCATCTTTCATTGTTTTTTTCCATAGTTCAGACTCATTAGAAGCAACTGCATCATCAAAACTCAAGTTGTCAAGAGTTTTATTCAAATCCATGAAATAACATAATTCCTCACTCAAGGATGTATAATAATCATTCAAATAGGATGAAGTTCTTGTTCTTTTCTGTCCAATTATTGGTTATGAATTTGGCTCATTATTTACAACATGATCATTATGCTCTAACTCTTAACTTGGTATCCCAAGATCATTTATGATATCAAGAAAGTTACCATCATCTTCAAGATCAAATTTGCTTTCTTGAGTTTTTAGAAATTTTACCTCTCTACTCTCTATAAATCCCTTTTCAGGATTATATAGTTGATATCACTTTGATTCTTTTGGGTATCCCATGAAGATGCATTTAATAGTTTTGCTATCTAACTTATCTTGCATTTGACTAGGAATCAACACATGAGCTGGTGACCCCAACTTTTGCAAATGACTCAAATCTGGGTTTCTACCAGTCCATAATTCATAGGGTGTAAGCTTTATAGCCTTAGAAAAAACCTTATTTAGGATATACATGGCAGTGCAAATTGCTTCTCTCTAGAATTTCTTGGGAAGATTTGCATGTGCCAACATAGACCTTGTTATATCCATTAAGGTTCTATTCGTTCTGCTATACCATTCTATTGTGGTGTATAAGACATAGTTGTATGAGAAGTTGTATTATTATCAATACAGAAGGTCTTAAACTCGCCAAAGTTATATTTACCTCATCTATCAGATCTAATAACTTAGATTTTTCTTCTTTGTATTCCTTCAACTTTATATTTATATGCCTTAAACTTTTATAGAGCTTCAGATTTCTTAGAGATTAGGTATATGTAGCCATACCTTGAGTAGTGATCTATAAATATGATGAAATATGATTTTCTTTGATGTATTTCTATTGTTAAAGGTCTACAAATATTTGTGTGTACCAAAACTAGTAAGTCACATGACCTACTACCCTTAGGAAAATGTTTTCTAGTTATTTTACCTGATATACATGGTTCACATTTTTCAAATTCTACTTTTTAAGAGAAGGTAATAATTCCATGCAAATTATTCTTTTTATTTTATTGATATTTACATGCCTTAACCTTAAATGCCATAAATATGCATCGACATTAAATTCACAATCAATATAACAAGAAATATTCATTGTATTATTTATAGAAGGAGTTACATTAAGACGAAAAAAACCATAGTCAGCATCATAGTGACCCCTGAGCTTCATTTTTCCATCATTCTCAATAGTGACCTTGTCACCCTGGAAACAAATTTCGAATCCCTTTTAGCAAAATCTCTTATTGCTAAAAGATTCTTTCTCATGAAAGGTA
Organism: Nuphar pumila; assembly: GCF_984573655.1. Lineage (NCBI taxonomy): Eukaryota > Viridiplantae > Streptophyta > Magnoliopsida > Nymphaeales > Nymphaeaceae > Nuphar > Nuphar pumila. The sequence continues at coordinate 113,349,973 of NC_143258.1, forward strand.
CATAAAGGAGACTGGTCCCTTCTACCTAAACCCTGTAGGTCCCTATCCCGACTACATCATTATATGTGTTATTTCTCATATACATCTTATAATCTCCAGGCTTCAATTTAAATTCTTCATCTCCACAAGTTCTTCCTTTGACTTAGACACATGTCGCATCGCCCTGAATCAATCCACCACCCTGGGAGATCACTATCTACGATCAATGATTCAGACATAATGCATACCAATTCTTGTTCTTTATTTACTTACTTTCCTTGATTCTCTTTCTTGGTTCTATTTGGGCAATTATTCTTGAAATGCCCAACTTTTTTATAAGAGAAACATGTTCCTCTGGTTGTAGTTTTGGAGTTTTTGGTTTGCACTGCACACTTTTTGTTGAATTTATTCTTCTTAAATTTCTTGAAGAATGTGCCTTTAGGCTTGAACTTGTGAGAGGTTGCCGAGAAGGATTATTGGGTATTCATAACTCCTCCCTTCTTGTCTTTTGACATGTGCTCTTGCTCAAGGGCTAATTATAGTGAGAGCTCAGTTAGAGTATGGATTTTCTGATTTAATCTCATGGCAATTAATACCATCTTCCAAGTTAGAGGAAGGTTGTTTAATATAGTGAAGATTTGCATGCGCTCGAGAATATCATTTTTAGCTATGGCTAAGTCCTTAGCCATTACTAGCATTCAATTCACATGATCAACTACGTTGTCTGACTCTTTCATCCTACATGAGTTGTATTGCTTTAGAAGAAGTTGAATGTGGGTTTCTGAAGTCATATCATACTTCTTTCTTACTTCTTTCATCATTCTCTTTGCAATGTCAAAGTCTTCAAACACTCGGATGAGGTTATCTTGCATAAATGTTAAAAGAGTTGCTTGTGCAAGTTGATCATCTTCGATAAACTTATTATGATCTTTCTTTTCTTCTTTACTCGATTTATCAATTAGTGAAGATTTTACATTGTTCAATATGTATAGGGTCTTATCATGTGTTAATAGATATTCTATCTTCCTTTTCCATATTCCAAAATCCATCCTTTTGAGTTTTTTGATTTTGGATAACTCAACCATGATTATTTGATTTATTATATTCCTAATTATAAACAAATATTAGAATTAATAAAGCTTATTCTAACTAATATTTATAAATGTAACTAGTTTTGATTCTTCTAAACTAGTTTAACATGCAATATGGTCTTTAAGTATGCAAGAAATTCACAAAACTTGCTAAATTTAAGTACTATTTGACAAAAATAAGTTGCAGGTGGTTTTCAGAAACTCAGAACCAATTTTCTACAATTTTAGAAAGTAATATGAGAGGTTCTATGTAAATAAAAATCACAGAATCTTGTTTCTGCAACTTTCTAAGTTAAATAGAAAGTTTTGACTCTCTTTTTGTAATATAAAAAAAGTTAAGAGGCTCTGTTATGCAAAAACTCAATAAAGCAGAACACTTTTTGAAATTTTTGAGTTTATCAGAAAAGATAAACTACTTTTCTACAATTTCCAAAAAGGCAGAAGCTTTTTTAAGCAAAAACAAAAACATAAACCTCAAAAAGAATTCTTTTTGAGTTAAATAGAAAGATTCAACCCTCTTTCCGTAATTTAAAAAAAGATTAGTAGCCTTTTCTTAATTATTTAGCAAACTATATATATATATATATATTAAATTTCTTGAATTTAATAAAAAAGAAAAGAATCACTTTTCTATAATTTCAGAAAAGTTGGTATATTGTTTTCTATTTTTCAAGAAAACTAACCCTTTTTCTAAATTTGTAGGAAATTTCAGGTTTAAACTTATATATATATATATATATATATATATATATATATATATATATATATATATATATATATATATATATATATATATATATATATAAAGGCTTATGCGTTAAAATGAAGGGGGAACCCGATTAGGGTTCTCCTTTTCTATTTTCTTTTTCTTTTGTTCTGAGAAAGAGGGGAACTCGTCGAAGCGGCACTGGGGAGGCGTCGAGTTTTTTGACGCCCGATAGTCTGGCAAGAAATGGCCACCTCCTTCGACCTATCCAACGATGCCTTAACAAGGTAAAGACCCTATTCCCTTTCTTCTTCCTCTTTTTCTATTTTTTTTCATTTTCTTGTCTATATGCCGCTGCAGGCAAAAATCCAACGTCGGTCCGGCGGCAGCTCACCACACACGACGACACCCGGTTACTAGTCCGACGACAACACGTCACACCAGACTAGGTAAGCGATGGTCGCTGCACGACCTTAGAAGGCCTTTGTCTATCGTTATAGGCGAAAATCCGGTGGAAAATCTGGCCTCCGATCGAAAAGGGTGAGCGATTCTGGGACTCCTTTCTTCTTCTTCTTTTTTAATGGCTTTAGCCGATGCCTCTGCAGGCATTTTCTATTTGGTAATGCCTCTATAGGAATTTTTCGTTCGGTAATGCCTCTCAGTAGAGAGAAAGAGAGGAAAGAGAGAACCAAACCCTCTTCCTCTTCTCTTTCTTTTTTTCGATTTTATGCAAATTGGGAACGCTTGGTCAACCGATTTGTCTGAATCAGAAAAATAAAAACTGACCTCCTCTTTTGAATTTTGATTTTTCTTTATGCATCTTTTTCTGAGGATGAGACGCTATCGTCACCGACATTCGATTTCTGCATTAACACGTCCGCACACACAAACTACTTCTAGCACCGTCAGGGATCTGTCGAACCTGCTCTTATACCAATGTAGGGACCTTTATGCACAGATGCAAAATTGCAGCGGGGGTGAAGATGTCACTGTTATGCTCAAAATCGCCATAAAGTCCACACTCTCAACCCTTTCACAAGTTTGAATGCTTTTAGTAACTGAAATTGTTACTTTTTGTGAATGATTGTATGATTTATCATCTATGTACCATACCCTTTTCATTGCATTTATAGTTGTGAAGAGTTCAAGTTTTTGAGACACACCCCTAGGAAAAATCCCTTTATCCCCCAAGAGACACATTTCTTGCATTTAAGTATTGTGGCTGTTGGAATGACGCCCCCCAACAGTCACCTTATGGCCACATGGCCTTACAACATGCACCAGTCAGGGTTCTAAATTATTGAGAACTATTCTTTTACATATCAATCTTGATATCTCTGAAAATGCAGGTTGATTTGAGCAGTGACTTAAAAAAGTAATTTTGCAATTTACGAGGACATGCATGAATTATCGTGCAATAGAAAAGGTTATATTATTGTATGTTAATAGCTGGAAATATAAGAACATCATTTGGGAACAAAACAAAAGTACCTTAAGGGTTATACATAAACAAAATCATACATCACCAGACACCTTTAAGTTGTCAAGCTTAATGATGCTAGGGATGTACTTTAAGCAATTCAAGAAGTTGCTAACCTGAAGAATGGGAAAAAATACAATTAAAAAAGAAAATCTAACAAATGTAATTTTCAATAAATTCATAGACGATAACATTATTACCTTCTTAAATTCTTGCTGGATTGTTCTTGCTCCATTTTGAGTCACAAAGCCATCAAGCACAGTATAAAGATCCGACTACAATTAAGCCAAACATGTAAACAACTACTGAGGAGAAAAACAAAAAACAAAATCAGCAAGAGATTTAATAGATAACCTAGTCAAGTAGAAAATCAAATGTTGCCTTCACTTGAAGAAAATGAGATCTTGGAACATAGACACCAATTGCACGATCTTGTGTTCAAAAGAGGCATCAAAGTTTAAAATTTATAAACTAAGCAAGAAGGTAACAATCTACAAAGATCATAATTTACCTCAATCTAGAATGAAGAACAATGAAATCTCTACCTTCATGCTTCAAAAAGAACATCTAAGAAACAATTCACGCACTAATTACATACTTCCTCCACAAAAAAAAAAACTAAACTCTAGATCCATATGCCTCACTTAAATCACCCATCCACATCCCTATTCTCGAACTTCCATCACTGATCAAAGCTTCGAAACCTCAATTCCATGCCTCCTCCCAATGCCTCGACTCTTCAAACCATGATCAAATTAAACTTTACCATGGTGTTTTTGTATATAACTCTAAACTTTATGGAAATAAAAAACAACAAATCCAGTATATGTTGTCATGCACACTGAGTAGATATTTATCTTTGCCTTCTCCTCGCTAATCAATCCCAAGATTCACAGAAAAAATAAGAACAAAAGAAAAAGTTTCTCCTTCAAAGCAAGAAATCAAAGAAACCGAAAGAGAGAAAGGCCAAGAAGAACAAAAAAGTGGTACCTTCCGATGATGGCGCTAGGGTTTTGAATTAGGCAGCGATTATCTCATCCTTAGCATCAAGAACTTTATGATAATGATCCAGTGCTCGTAGTCGCAGCCGTTGGAGAGAATTGTCTCTTTGGGATGCTTGTTGCTCCAATTTGGGGAGGGATTATTCAACAACAAGTACCCACCGGAGGAGAGCGAATGAAAAAAAGAAAAGAGGGAAAAGGGAAAAGGGAGAAAGGAGTGGGAAGCGAAAGAGGGAAGAAACAAAATTTAGGGAAAAAGAAAAAGAAAAAGGGAGGAAATGAAAAGAAGGGAGCCCTCCTGTGAAAAGATTTAGGGAAAAACAAAATTTTAACATCAATGATGATATTTATCATCGATTCGTTATTAAGGGCAACAATAATTATCATCGGTTTTAGATTTATATTGACAATGATAATTATCATCAGTTTTAGATTAACAATGATAATGATAATTATCATCAATTTTAGATATATTGACAACAATAATTATGATCGATTTTAGATTAAACTAGTTAATCAACATATTGATGGTGATAACTATTGTCATTTTAGATTAAACTAATTAATCATCATATTGGTGATGATAATTATCGTTAATTTTAGATTAATAATAATGATGATAATTATCATTGATTTTAGATTAATAATAATGTGGATAATTATCATCATTTTTAGATTAAACTTGTACATCCAAGGTATCAAATGGGTTTAGGTTGTGGAAAATGGATAGTCTTAGACCTGGTTATTAGGGTTTAGATCCCAAATATATTTGGATATGGGTAGGGTTTGTGGAAGGTTACTCTGGATTGGGTCAAGTGGGTATACAGTTGGATCTTTAAGTCCTAAGGTGGGTTCATGTGGATCCACTAAAAGTGGTTTGGAATCGACTATTGGATCATCTTAATCAGATCAAGAAATATGATTTTTTATACATGAATGTTTACAAAAATTCTAAGTCGTTAATTTTCAAGCCTTAAAAGATTCTTCTTATACATCATAATAGGATGATTCAAAAGTCTGTTTCTATAAAACCATGCATCTAGATTAAATTCATATGGTGAAATTTTAGAAAAAACCTATGAAAATCTCGATTCATAGCACTTTACATATTTGACTTGTTTACATATGGATCAAGAAAAATTGCAACATGTAAACTAACAAAATATGTAAACTGGTATGAACCAAGTTTTTCATGGGGTTTTTTGCAAATCTAACCCCGCAGATGCATTCAGCGTGGTCCATTAGCTTTGAATCGACTATTGGACCATCACAATCTGATAAAAAAATGTATTTTTTTATGCTTTTATGTTTCTGAAAATTTTGAGCCGTTGATTTTCAAGTCTTAAAAGATTCTTCTTATATATTGTAATCGGATGATCCAAGAGTCTGTTTCTATAAAACTATGCATCGAGATCATATACGTACGGTAAAATTTTAGAAAAAAATAAAAAAAAAACTATGAAAATCTTGGTGCATATACTTTACATATTTTAGTTACTTTGGATCAAGGAAAATTGTAACATGTAAACTAACAAAATATGTAAACTGATATGAACCGAGAATTTCATAGGTTTTTTTGCAAATCCAAACTTGTAGATGCATTCAACATGGTTCATTTGTTTGGAATCGAGTATTGGATCATTGTAATTAGATCAAGAAATGTGATTTTTTATGCTTGCAAGCAAATGTTACTGTCATTCACAAAATATCAGTTGCAAATGTCCCCAACTTTTGCACTCTGATAAGTCCTCTACAAACATAGTACAACCTTCGCAAATACAATCTAAACATCATGAATATAACCTGCGAATATCCTTTAAGTAAATACTCCTCGAAGAAGGTCCATGACTTTCACACTCTGATAAATCCTTCGTAAACAAAGTACAACCTTCATAAATAGTCTGAACATCACGAATATAACCTATGAATGTCCTCCTTAAAGAAGGTCCACAAATGTTATCAATATTCACAAAATATTAGTTATGAATGTCCTTGACTTTCGCACTTTGATAAGTCCTTTGCAAATAGAGTACAACCTTCACAAATAATGAACCTGCTCATACATATATATTCATCTTATTCATTAAAAAATAAACTTTCTTATACAATCATTCATTCATTCATTAAAAAATGAACCTGCTCATACAATCATTCATTCTATTCATTTAAAACAAGCATGTTACAAACATTCACAATATATACATTCTTGCTAGAAAGATTCATAGTATATACATTTCTGTTACTAATAATATATACAAACAAAAGAATATATCTATATAGATTATATTTGTTTGTGAATATATCTATACGACATAAACAAATAGAGGCACCATGTTATTTAGGCTGCAACTACTACCCTCGTGTTCTTAGCTCATCGAGCTCCCAATCCTTGTAGAGATAATGAGGTTCTTGCTAGAGAGCAATATTACCTGAGTTTGTAAAAGCTCTTGTAGACCTGAAATAATGAGGTTCTTGTTAGACAACTCTCTATCCTTGGATTCAAGCAAATCAAACAGCCTACGGATTTCAGCTCTTGCAAGAGCTAAGTCTGCACTCTCTCCACTTGAAGTCCTTTGTTGCTTGTCTCTCACCCCTATTTGCTCCTCTTCCTTTCATTTGTAAGCAAATTATGTATATAAGTGTATGAGGTAATAAATTTATAAACATAGTTAATATATGTATATGTGCATTACTATCTCCTCAAGAACCCTCATCATTATAGAATGACTTGACAAGCAGGTACGTTCTCATGGTGATGGAGTTCCATGGAATACAAGCTGACGACATTGAGTAATCATTAGACCTACCATTCAAACAAGATGACATATCAGATTTTTTCACCTCTTGAGATGGGTCATGCATTTCTTAGGAGGACAATGACTCCCTGTTAGCTCTAGTTTCTAATGAAGAAGTGCACTTAGTAGTTTTCACAGAGATCCAGATCCAAATGCTTTATAAATTCTCAATTAAATGCAGATACTCTAAATAAATGCCAGAAAAATTATGGGTATTACATCTTACCCCTCTTAAAAGAAATTTATTATCAAAATTTCTGCTTAAGGACTACTCGAGTAAATTGTGTCCCTAACAAAATCTTATCTAGGTTCTAAATATCATAAAAGGTTTTAAATAGCACACCACAACCAAAATAATTATTAATTCAATTGAAATATACTTACAGACAGTGTTGGTTACTGGACATGTCATGAGCCAATATTTTCATCATGCCGTGATACCATCTGTAACTTCTCGAGATTTGTAACTACTTATAAAACACGTAAAACTTAAAAACTTTCTTTTTCTTATTAAAATAATCATCAATGGAAACATTTTTAACTTTGATTCAAAACCTCAAGTGGGTTATATTTCACAAAAAATTGATTATAAAGAATTTAAATACAGATAACATGACTCAGCTAAAATATTTCAATTTCAAAAGAATAGAGTATTATAAAACTAACATAATAGTGACATGTATCCAAATTTAGTGCTTGAAAAAAGAAAAATGATTGGCTCATCGACGTTATCGCAACATTCTACAACCACAGCTAAATCTGTAATCACTTATATGCCCATAAATTGGGTTAGACTCATGAAAACCTAGTAGGTCTATAACAGAACACATGGTGAATATATAAAGCTAACACATGTTGTACATTAATGATAATACAATCCATTTAATCAGATATCCATAATATACATCCATCAAGGTACACATACGTGATATATGTCAACCAAGAAAGAATAATGCATTTATTAGCAACATGACTAAGTAGGCATGATATGTCATTCACCTAAGTAATCATATTCTTTTGTAGGCATGATGTGTTATTCAATTAATATATAAACATATTCATTTCAATCATATTGTGATCTATAGTCGATTTGAGTTCAGCATGTAATCATGCTACAACAATTAGAGTATAATTAAGTATATAGATTCACAACTGGCTATCTCAACCAACTCATTCAATCATCATAATCCATTACAATCAATATATTTAACCTGTTCACACTCACCAAGATTTACTGCATATTGAAACAAGTTTCTCATTGGATTACCTGGGCTTAAAAATGTACCTCCTCGTAGGCTCGTCCTTGTTGGACTACAAGGTATTGGACTAGTACACCCTCATGAAATCGTCATAACCAGTCTACTGGTATTGGACAAGTATGCCCTCATAGGCTCATTTTTGTCAGAATACTGGTGTTGGACCTATACATTCTCACAGGCTTGTCCTTGTCAGACTATCTAGTCTTGCATATGTAAACCTCATAGGATCATCTTTTTGAGAATAGTTCTTCAACAAGTTATTTTATCAAGTGGATTCTATTGCCATACATGCATAAATACAGTTGATAGATCACAAGATCAATGGCCAACAATTCATGCACAAGCATGTATACTTTTAATTAACCAAACACAAGATTATCGGCCACTACTTTGGGGCACCAACACACATCAATTCAGATGACCATACACAAGGTCAAGAGCCACCTGTCTGGGCTTGATCAATCAGTCAATATCATATCAAAAGAAACTGTCACATATCACATTTCTATCGTGATGTAATTCAATCATTTCATATATGCATCACATCATATATCACATCATCTGGCAGCATATCATAACATCACATTTTATAATATTTATGCGTTCATAAATTGAACCTCGAAGCATGCACAAAAAATCTAAAACATGCATATTCAATATGTCAAATCAATTACATTTAATAACATGCGTATATAATTTTAAACATGCATATTTAATTTCAAACAAACATATTTCATAATACGAGGTACTTAAACCTTAACACATGCGAATATATACCTATATTCGTAAAACCATGCATGTGAACATGTATATATTTTTTATTCATAAAATAATGCATGCGAGCATCTATTTTACTTAATTCAAATCATACATTAGAATCACATAAATACTAGAGTTAGTGTAAATTTACCCTACACTAATATGCATGTATTAGAATCGAACAAACACCAGAGTTAGTGTAGATTTTCTCTACCTTTAAATGTGTGAGGCTTTCAAAACTTTGGTGAGAATGGTAGTTATCAGTGGTGTCGGGGTTGCTCCTGATACAACTTGAGTTTGGTTCAGCCAATCAGGAGGAAGGTCGTTAGAGTAGTTGCCCTTCCCTACAGGTGATGGCACAACCGGAAGAGGGGCGGTGCTGAGCAAAACAAAGGAGAATAGGGCATTAGTTGGGGGGGGGGGGGTGACTTCTGCTCACTGGAAGAGTCGGATGATGGTGGTCACTGTGAAGAGAAAAAGGAGAGAGACACGAGAATATGTGAGAGGGAGAGAGGCCCTTGGGAGTGTGAAGAGTGAGGGAGGGGAGGGGAGGGGAGGGGAGGGGTGCCTTTTATAGGCATGGGGAGAGAGTGGAGGTACATGGTAAGCGAGGAAAAAGGAAAAAAGTGGTGTAGAGAGTGGCTATAGGGTGATGGATGATAGGTAGGTGAGATGAGATGGGGTTAAGTGGGATGTGATGGAGAGTGTATTAATTGAGATCCATTTGGAGCTTATTGGATATATGGATTCAAAATCCAATCTATTTCCTTATATATATATATATATATATATATATATATATATATATATATATATATATATATATATATACTGATGGGATCCATTTGAGTCTCAAATGAATTCAAATCTCATCTACTCAATATTAAATATTAGTGAGATCCATTTGGATCTCAAATAAATCTAAATCCAACCTACCTCATAATATATATTTTATATGATGCATTTGGATCCTAAATGGACACATTATTTTTACTTTAGTGAGATCCATTTGGGTTTCAAATGGATCCAAATCATCATTTAGTATTAGTGAAATCTATTTGGGTCTCAAATAGATCCAAATTTCTATTTTAGTTTTAGTAGGATCCATTTAGGTCTAAAATGGATCCTAAATCCATTTTACTCTAGGGAGATCCGTTTGGGTCTCTAATGGATCCAAATCCTTTGTGCGACTCATTTGGGTCTCAAATAGATCTAAAACTCTCCTATATATGGTTTAAACCCAATATGGGTCTAAACCATATCCAAACTCATTTGGGTTGGCCTATTCAACCCTAATCATACAAAAATTTATATAGAGTGAATCCAAAGTCCCAAAACTTACAATGAATTTGTTTGAGTTCATATCCTCTCCCAGGTCCAAACTCAACTATTCGACTCCAGATTGGGTCCACTAACTTGATCCAATCCTGAACACATTTGTTGATCAATTTGAATGTCCATTAAGATCCAGATCCAAATACTTCATAAATTCCCAATTAAATGCTAGATACTTTAAACACATGCTAGTAAGTATGAAGGAAACATATGTAAAGGATGGTCTGGCTATCTGTACAGATCGTTTGGATCCTCTCCCTTAGCTTAAAAGCATATGACGCAATCTGCTAGGATTTCAGCCATCTCCTTGACTTGATAAGCTATGGTGCAGAGGCTTTGTATGCGCAAAAAAAAAATCAACCGTAAGGATATCTGGGATTACATTCCCAGTGACGCCCTAGCCCATGAGTGGTTTGACTATGTGTGGGCGAAAAAAGTGCCACCTATGGCAACATGGGTTTCATATTTAGCTGGCCATGACAGACTTTTTACTCAGGATAGGCTGAAGGGATTTGGAGTTGCATTACCTAAGAGATGATCTATTTGCTTTGAGCAAGAAGAATCTCAATTGCACTTGTTCTAGTGTCTTGTTGTCCAAAGGATTTGGAAATATGTGTGCAAAATATTCAGGAAGAAAAAGACACCGCATTCTAACTTTATTTCTGAGCTAAAATGGTGGATGACGACTTGTTTTCACCCTCCATGGCTTAAGCCTTGTTGGATCGTCACATTTCATATTGTTTGCTGTAATATTTAGAAGCTAAGAAATGCATCTTATCATGAGGGAGTACTTTCAGGCAGATCTGAGATAGCTAGAATGGTTTGGGAGTCATGCACAAAATACTTTGTTGCGCTTGAGTGGCTGATTTCTCAGCAAAAATTCATATCCCTGTTTGTCAAAATAGGCTTGATAGTTGACAGCTAACTCTAGCACTTTTGTGATTAGATTTGCATTGTGCTTCTATAGAGGATGAGATCTCATTTCTTTTACTATCTACTCCAGAGACAAATTTATTTGTTTGGGGGGATAAAGAGAGCATCTACCACCAACCTCATTGAAGGAGAATGCCTTCAATGCTTATCATCTCTTACTCAGAGAACACATGTGTGTGTTATTTTAAATAATCAGCTATGGTGCAAGGATGTGAGGGCGACTGCTGAAGGGTGACACATTTCAGGACCAGTTTATGATTGGATTAGTTCCTATGTTCGTGAAAATGTTCTACTTAAGGAACTTTTATTGGCTATAGGTTATATGCTTTTCTTGCTTCAGAATTGTAATGATTTGATTTAGAAGGACAAACCACCGGATTAGTCACCCTATGAGGGTGATCATTTATAATTTTCTATTTATTTAATATAAATTTATTATAACCCCCCAGCATCATTGTTAAAAAAAATCATGAATATTAATCAAAACTTAGATCGAACCCAGGTCTGGTATGAAAGTTAACAAATCATAATCAGCTCCATATACTAATCAGACCCGTTGGGTTTGACCATATTCTAATCAGACCTTATTCTTCATTACCAAACCCTAATTCTATAGGGTTTGATACGAGTCAAACCCGACCCACTAACACCACCTACTCATCATATGTCTTTGTACAAGAATAAAGGACTCAAGACTAATAGAACTATCACTTGAAACATGGACAGAAATATATCTCAATAAGTCAAACTAAGTTTGACTCTCTATAAGAGAGACTCAAGAGTAGGTCACACAAATAAGGATGGACTAAAAAAAAACCCAACATAAATTACCTACAAGCACACAAATTAATAGCTTACGTATATTAAATGCATACCATAACATTATAAAAAATATATAACAGCATATCACTACAAGAAAACACGCTATTACCGACCATAAAAATGGCGACGATAAATTATCGTCATCAATAATAAATTAATCCCGACAATAAACAATGTTGTAGTAAAAATAGCTATAGCCAATGACATAATAGCATCGCTCATGTCCCGTCGATAGTATGAATAGGAACACATAAAAGATGGTCAAGACTAGATATTGTTGATGATATTATCATCATGTTCTAATTACGTCAATAATTAATCATCGCCTATTATCCTTTATACTTTTTGTAGTATAGACGATGATAATTATCGTCACATGTATTTTTATTTTTGATGATAATTATCATCATTAATAGATTACAAATAATCAACATATTGACAATGATCATTATCATCGTGAATATGTTGATTATTTATAATCTCTTGATAACGATAATTTTTATCATCAATATGCTGATTATTTAGAATCTGTTTGCAATGATAATTATCATCATCATTATGCTGATTATTTGAATCTATTAGCAATGATAATTATTGTCGTTAATAGATTACAAATAATTAGCACATTGATTATGATAATTATCATCATGAATATGCTGATTATTTGTAATCTATTGATTATCGTCATCAATATACTGATTATTTGAATCTATTAGCAACGATACTAATCTATTGAGGATAATAATTATCGTCATCAATATGATGATTATTTGTAATCTATTGGCAATAATAATTATCATCATCATTATGCTAATTATTTGAATCTATTAGCGACGATAATTATTGTCTATAATAGATTCAAATAATTAATATATTGAGGAAAATGATTATCATTGTCAATATGCTGATTATTTATAAACTATTGACGATGATAATTATCATCATCAATATGCTGATTATTTAAATCTATTAGCCACAATAATTATCATTGTTATTATCATCAATATGTTAATTATTTGAATTTATTAGCGATGATAATTATCATCGTTAATAGATTATAAATAATTGACATATTGATGACGATAATTATCATAATCAATATGTTGATTATTTGTAATCTTTTGACAATGATAATTATCATCACCAATATGCTATCAATAGATTACAAATAATCAACATATTGATGATGATAATTATTGTCGTCAATATGCTGAGTATTTATAATCTATTGATGATGATAAGTATCATCGTCAATATGTTGTCAATAGATTACAAATGATCAGCATATTGACGATGAAATTTATCATCATAAATATGTTGATTATTTATAATCTATTGACAACATATTGATGACGATAATTATCAATATCAATATGTTGATTATTTATAATCTACTGACAATGATAATTATCGCCATCAATATGCTGATATGCACTGAGATTTTCATAAGTTTTTTTTATTTTTTTTTCTAAATTTCACCAAATGCAATCTAGATGCACAATTTTATAGAAACAAACTCTTGGATCATCCGATTACGATATATAAGAAGGATCTTTTAAGGCTTGAAAATCAATGGCCCAAAATTTTCATAAATAGACCTTCCTTAAAGTGTATTTACTTAAAGGAGATTTGAAAGTTATATTTAAGATGTTTGTACTGTATTTGCGAAGGTCGTACTATGTTTGTGAAGGACTTATCAGAGTATGAAAGTTAAAGACATTTACAACTTATATTTTGCAAATGTCAGTAATATTTGCGGACCTTCCTTAAAGAATATTTACTTAAAGGAGATTCACAGGTTGTATTCACAATATTCGAACTGTATTTACAAAGGTTGCAATCAGTTGTGAATAACCTGAAGTTCACACAATCTGATGTGTGAAAGTCATCCATATGAACCTTGTCATACATATATTATCATTTATTTCATTCATTAAAAAATGAACTTGCTCATATAATCATTCATAAAAAAATGAACATGCTCATACAATCTCTCATTCATTTATAAATGAACCAACTCATACAATCATTTATTTATTTGTTTACACATTCATTCCATTCATTCATAAAAGTAAACTTTTTCATACAATTATTCTATTTTGATGTGTGAATGCCATCCAATTATGGTGAGCTTCACAACTTTTTTGTGTATTTACATTCATACATTCATTCAAAATAAACCTGTAATGCACATATATTAATTTCAATTATAAAGTTTGTATTACAAAATCTCACATTTGCTTCATGTCAACTTCTCATCAAGGTCCTCTGATGTCGGACCTTTTGAGCTAGTAGGCTTCGATTTTCTTGCAAGGGATGTTTTCTATTGCTCTCTCTTTTGCATTGTTTCCTCATTTTGGGCTACTTTTTTTTCATTCTTCTTCTTAAAATTTTTGTAGTAATTGATTGTATGCTTCCTGCAGTTTATTGCATCAGCCTAAAAAACAATTATTAGCAAACAACTAATTAGCTTACATCACAAGAACACAATAGAATAAGAAATACAAACATGTACCTATATGAAATCGAGGCTCATGTTTATTCCAAGTATAACATATACATTAGGACAAATATACTACAATCTTTGTTGTAACAATCATATAAAAATTCAACATGTATAAGTACATATTGAGTTTAGACACGTATAAAGTAATTACTCATTCTCTTGTTGCAAAATACCATCTACAAGACATGCCATCCAATCTAAGTAAGTGTTGTTGCCAAAGCACTTTGCAAAAAATAAAACCTGCAACATAATATTAATCATATCTAATATGAGAGAAAAATAAAGATATTATTGAATTAATATTAAGTTTGTATTAGATTTTTGATGTCCGTATCTGCATTATATATGAACCTTATGTCATTATAGATCCTGAACTCCTTTTCTTTCACAGTCATCTTTCACAAAACCCAGTGTTCATTATCTCAGTTGTTACAGTCAAGAAAATGATTGCAAATCTATATCTAGTACCTAGGATCCATACGCCACTTCTAGAGCTCTAGGAAGGTCGATAAACAGTATGTGAGTCCTAGGGTGATGACATGGCAGTTGAAGTGGCTTACCTAATTAAGAAAAGGCTAATTGTTTAAAGTCTCAAACAAGAAGAGGAGAAGCCAGAAAAGTGGCATCATCTATAGGCAAGCTAATTAGCAAAGGATCCTCACATGAGGGGTTATAAATTCAAAGATTCCTTGGAGACGTCTCTCCCTTCTAGAAGTTTATTAGTTGCTTTAAATTAAGAGTCATTAATTAGTCCAATTAATTAGTATTGAGTTCTTAATAGAATATGAGTCATAACTTAGATGAGTTATTGATTTTTCTCAAATAGTTGAAGTGTGGGTTAATTAGAACTCAATCATCTGCTCTCTCTATATAAGGAGGTCTGGGAGATCTATTTTCATTATAGAATAAAATTTAAAGTTATCACATATCTCTCTCTATCCATCCCCTATCTTTATCTCTCTCTTTCTCTTTCTCTTTCTCTAATGTCTATCTTTCTCTCTTTCCCTCTCTAATGTCTATCTCTTTTATCTCAAATGATCCCCTGGTCATTGCTAGAGCCCTCTGTATATTAGATCTATGAGGGTTGGATGATAAACCCTTCTTTAGAGCCTGAGCTCCCCTAACACCCGAGCCATGCATTTTGCTTTTCTGGTGAGCCAAGTGGCATCGCTGCATTGCAGATCATGTGTTTAAGTTCAAAAATATATAGAACCTTATACCAGCCTACTATAGACCTCCCAGGTACCTCTACCAACCTTCTTTAGCCTTAGATTAGCTTTTATTAGCTTCATAGGTCATGAAACCCCAAACTGCATCGTGTTGGGTATTTGAAATGTTCAAATTCACTAAACTGATAAACCTTAATCACCGACAACCTTCTCATGAGTTAAGCACTTATCTAAGATCCTCACACATGTTCATAGGTGTCCCTAGAACCCTTGGACCAAAGCATCCTAGTTTTGGATCAAAACTACACCTAAACCGCTTACCGAACCCAAGCCACACCTACCCAATTTAGCTCAACTGGATAGTGTGGCTCGGTTCAGATCATGTGTGATTGCACCTTCCCCAGTGTTGTCATAGGCCCTTGTATCCGATTGGTAACAAGAAACGATGAAGAAGCCATTTTTTCTTATTTTTCTATCCATCTTTTATTTTGGTGCCTTGCAATGAGGCTTTTGTCTAGTTTCTCTCGTTTGACCATAGTTTTTTGTACCTCCCAAACCACTAAGATGTATCGCGACATAGATCTTGGTGTTATGAGTAACAACCATAAAAAATGGTATTATAGTAGGGTGTCACCAAAGCGCATTGCAACCCCAAATACGGTAGTTGACATGTTGTTAAAGTTATGCATGAACCTAACCACAATTGTGGATCAAATGCACATGACATGTTGTGGGACAAAGTTAAAAAAGTGTTTGGAGTTAGAAGCACTTGCCACAATATTCTTGTGATGTGTGGAAGACTGTGATGTAGTAGGAGCTAGCATTGCTGATGAACAATGCATACACGACATGCGTCAGTCCTTAGAACACTTGCAGTAGAAATTGAAAGAAGAAATCCCTTGGATGGGTTTTGAATCGTAGTTGTGTGTGTTCGAATGATACACATTCGAATGAAGGTGAGTGATGGCAAATCTTCGCACTCCTTCCTGTGGTACAGTACCCTTGTAAGAATTGACTGACAACAAGTATGTATATATGCATGAGCGGCGCATACTCAGCACAATGTGTGTTTATAGTTCTTGCACACACAACTCCATCACAGGCCACCTACGGTAGTGGCCTTTGGAGGCCCTTGTCTCTATATCATTGTGTTTGAGAGTTGACTATCTCACCAACACGATGGCTACTAGAGGTGATTTCTTTTTTTGTCTTGCCATCACTAATGCCCCAACAACGCACCATCGACTAGTTGTAGGTCCAATCAGGCTAGCAGCTCAACCAGTCTGCTTCACATGGTTGCCACCATGAGGACAACAACCAAGATTCTCGCAGTACCATGCTTGCAGAGCAGGACAACCCTAGACCCACTGAGTATGCACCATTGTGCAAAGCAGAGGAGCCGAGCTCTCTACCGAGGGAGTGTATCCTTAAATGTGATAGGGATATGGCCTTGGACTACAGGATCCTTGCAGTGGGTTGTGTAGATCCTGAGATGCAGGTCGAGCCTCTCCTTGTTCATGCTCATCAGCAACATGGTGAAATAAGCATGAACTAGATACCGCTCACACATACAGTTGACAATGTAGTGCAGTTGGTGAAAAACACAACCGAACATGTGGAAGAGTTCCCACATTAAGCGATAGACCAACAATGTCACCATGAGGGATGTGATTGTTGCTAATTAGTTGTGGCCATTCTTATGTAGTTACAACATCCCAATAATTCCTTGAAAGTGCAACTATGTAGCTGCTACAAGTTCAATTGCATGCCCCTCACTAACGCATGAACTCACATACAATGTTCCCAACTCCTTCACCGATACTCGGTTTGGATTGGGAGTTCAGCAATGGGTAGAAAGTTGTGATTGAGCAATTATAAAATTATTTCAATGCATAGGGACAATCAAAACCTCATGTTTGATTCGAGAGGTGTGACAATTCAAAGGGTCGTGGACTCCACTTTGAGGGCAAAGTGGTGCGGAGTGTAGTAGTTTGTTAATCTCTTTCTCTAAAAAATGATCATAGATCCATATACAGTGCCTAGGATCAAAACACCACCTCTAGAGCCCCAAGAGGGTCGATTAACAATGTATGGGTCTTAGAGTAATGACATGGTAGCTAGAGTCATGTCTCTAATTGAGAAAAAGGCTAATTGTTCAGATTCCTAGACAAGAAGAAGAGAAGCTGGACTAGTGATATCATATGGAGGCAAGCTAATTAGCAAACGCTTCCCACATGAAGGGGGCGTGAATTCATAGATTCCTAGGGGATGTCTTAACCTTCTAGAAGTTCATTAGTTGCTTTTAATTAAAAGTCCATAATTAATTCTGTTAATTACTGTAGAGTTCTTAATAGAGTAGGAGTTCTAGCTTGGATGAGTTATTGACTTTTTTAAATTAGATAAAGTGAGGGTTAATTAAGACTCAATCCTCAACTCTCTCTATATAAAGAGATTCTGAGGAACTATTTTTATTATGAAATAAGTTTTGAAGTTCTCACATCTCTCTCTATTCATCCCCCTCTCTCTATCTCTCTCTAACATCTATCTTTCTCTCTTTTTTTCTCTAATGTCTATCTATCTCTTCTCTCACGACCCCCTGGTTATCCCTAGACCCCCTGCATATCAGATCTATAATGGTTAGACAAACAACCCTTCTTTAGAGCCCGAGCTGTAACGCCCCAAAATTTTAACCTTAATTATTGTTTAAATATTGAAATTTCAAGACCAAATTTTTTATAAGTATAAGTAAATCAAATCTTATAATACAGAAACGATTTTAAAAAATGGTTAAGACTTTAGACGGGGTTACACTAAAGATAACAATCAAATCAAAATGTACGGGATATACACATTTCAAACCACGTACAATATAAGACTGAAATATGAAGATTTTTAATTTTATTTCAAATCTGAGTATAAAAACAATAGTTCAGTCTCTACATGATTAAGTACTTAAAACAAAAAGATCATGTCTACCATGATCACAAGGTAAGAGTAGACCCTCGAGGATGCAGCTCGACCAGTCCTTCGCTCCAACTATTCATCATACTTTACCTGCATTACCTGTCTTTTATAAAAAGGGGTCAAACTCGCTAAAGTTTGGTAAAGCAACCCAAACTCAAACTTAATATATCAAACATTTAAAGGTAAAGATATGATATATTATTCATAAATCATCAAGTGATAGATAAAGGAACAACATCCTATGAGTCATTCATTTCAAGCATTCAAACATAAAGCATTTAAAAGCATTGCATCACTTAATATTCTATTCAACCTTAACTCACATAATAAAGCATAATCTATATGCATTCAAGTCATATAAGTCATCGCATAAATAAATAAATAAATAAATAAATAAATAAATATATATATATATATATATATATATATATATATATATGCATCTAAGACATTCAGATCATTGCATCATTTTCATATGCATTCATAATTCTTATAAATAATAAGTCAAATAATATTTGACCATTCCAGCGTGAAACACACGCACATACATTCTAAGTACTTTAGTTAGATATTTATGATATACATCAATCTTGATACATAGGTGTGATATATTTACTCAGACAAACATAATGCAATCATTTGCAATGAAACTATGCAGGCATGATGTATCATTCACCTAATAAGTCAAAACTAGTCATTTATAGGCGTAATGTGTTATCCACCATTACGCTAACATAAACATCACAATCATAACCTCATATAAAGATCTAAAATCAATAAGGATATGATTCTCACATATGAGTTCAGTATATAATCATGCTATAACAGAAAGCCAAATCTATAGATTTATAACTAGCTATCTCAATCAACTCAGAAGATCATCATAATTAATCATAACATTTTATTTAATCATATAAATATTCATAAGATCTAAACTGGATCGCCTGGTCAGGCAAATGTACAACCTCACAAGGAGTTTCCTCCCTAGACGGATGGTCTACCTGGTCTTGGACAATGCACTTCCTCATAGGAATAAACCGTCTTTGTGGGTTACCCGCTCTTGGATAATGCACTTTCTCACATAGACTTACCGCTCTAGCCGGATTACCTGATCTAGTCATGTACACCCTCACAGAGAATCCTTTGGAAATAGTTCCTCAATGGGTACCATATCCAATGAAAACTATTATGATACATGCATCAATACAATTGACCACTCACAGGGTCGATAGCTACCATCATTAGCATAAGAATATATACAATCAATATGTATCACTTCATATGACACTTAAATCATAAAATCACATATTTAACCAATAAGGTTCCATGAACTATAGTTCACTATTAAACTTAAACATTTATCATATGCATTCATAATTTCATATCACGTGGCATTTAAATTGTATCATTCATAAGCATATTATCCTACGTATCATATCATCACCACAAAGAACATTGCATTTCATAAATTAAACCTCAAAGTATGCATAAACAAAACATGAGTTTTATGCATGCATATGTGAACATGCACATTTCATAATATAAAGCAACTAAACCTCAATATATGTAACGCCTACGTAGTTCGAGTTATACACACAGGATTCAAGTATATATGCATTGTTTCACCACATGAATCAATATGCAAAGCAAGCATTTCATGCATAATGTGTCTCACACATATAAGATATATATACATATATTAATAGCATTCACATAAATCATGGTTCATTCATGAGAGCACGGGACGTATCAGTCCATGCACAACGGTATTTGCATAATCCTATCATGAATATGATTCTATTTTGTGTATGATTACACAATTATTATTTCATACTATCATTCAATATAGTCATGTCAAACACATGAATTTATGCAATATTCATTCACACAAATGCATGCTCAAATATGTAACTGCAACAAGCACACTCCATATTCTACTATCTAAAATCAGGACGAGCATGATTTTTGAACTATGACAAGAAAGTCACTTTTATTCTCATACATTCAAATCATGCTCAGAATAATCTCTTATCTACAATCACAATAGTCCCAGATATCCATAACTAAATAGTGTGTGTGAGTAGAAAATCATACAATAAAAATAAATTTATTGGGTGATGCATTTACACCACGTACTTACCACAGGCATTTACCCGATTTGCATTTCGCATTGCATTGCATTCAATGCATATTGGCTAATAATTGTTTTGATACTTAGCACAAGTATCATATTTTTAGTATATCCTACACTCAAATCAGTTAAACATATAGGCAACCATAGCACCCCTAGATATCCATAACTACGTGTGGTGTGTGTGCATAACTTGTTTTTGCAATTCAGTGAAGTATTTAGCACAACAAGATCATGCTTACACAATTAGTGCCTAAACATGCTCTCTATAAGTTCAGTTAAAGAACTTACTTTAATAATGTAAAGAACAATAAATTGAAACCCAAAAGATTGAGGGATTTCAAAATTTGTAAAAATCGCTCAAGCAACGATGCACTGAACAATTGGTGCGCGATCAAAAATACCAAAAGCTCTAAAAATATGAAATCTCAAAAAATCCAGAAAGATAGGGTGAACCAACAATAAATATTAACTGCTAAGCAGAAAATACTACATACACCAACATCTCCATCTCACCAAATTTGGTTACTGCAAAACCTAGATTAAATATTTTAAATAGTACTTTTGATTAAAATAACCAAAATGCCCCTTGATTAAAAATTAAGATTTTTAACTTGTTAAATTCATCTAATAAATTCCAAAATTCAATAATATCACTCAAATATTTTACAAAACTCTTAAAAATATGTTTTTGATCAGAAGTAATATAATTTACTGAAATAGTTTTACAAATATCAATTTTACCCTTGTTAGCCAGAAATGAGTAATTGGGCATTTAAACACCAATAACTAAGATTTAAATGATAGAAACACATTTTTAACTCAAAGATAAAAATGAATTATTTATTTATTAATAATATCCAAAATTTATAGGTTTTACACGAGCTCCCCCCAATGCCTGGACTATGTGGTTTGCTTTTTCGGTGAGTCGTGTAGCGTATCTGCATTACAAAACATGTGTCCGAGTTCAAGAATGTGTGATACCTCATATCAGCCTACTACAGACCTTTTAGGTACCTCTACCAACCTTCCTTAGCCTTATACTGACTTTTGTTAGCTTTTTAGGCCCTGAAACCCAAAATCGCATTTTACTGGGTGCTCGAAACATTCAAATTCACCAAACTGATAAACCTTGATCACCAGCAGCCTCTCCCTGAGTTTAGGACTTATCTCAGACCCTCATATATTCCTAGGTGTCCCTAGAACCCTAGGACCAGAGCCTCTCAATTCTGGACCAAAACTACACCTGAAACACTTATTATATCTGAAACGCACCTACCCGATTTAGTTATTTTTGTCCTGTTTCTCTTGTTTGACCCTATTTTTCTTCTGTACCTCATATGTATTGAGACATAGATCCTAGGGATGGAGGTTGTAGCCATAACACAATTAAGAGAAATTAGGATTTATAACATATATCGAGTTCAAAACATAAGTAATTTATCTATATATAAACGTAAATATAAGTAAGCATTGTTGTTCAATGGATACCTTATCATAATTTTAAAAAGGATACATCACGTTTTTGTTCTTTAAAGTATGAGCCCCTTCTTTCGTATTGAGACATTTGACCATTTATTATAAACAATGTTAAACAATTCATTTCTTTGAGTGAGAAGAAAATAGGAGGAATATCACTTTAGAGACTCACCGAGAAATAGGAGGTACGAAAACTGGTCTTTATTTCTTCCTTTTCTGTTGTCATGTCTTGATTGTGATTCTGAATAAGTTTTTCTATGAATTTATATATATGCTATACAATCGTCATATGTGATACGTTCATTTTATATTTAAATGAGTCATATACAAACATAACAAACAAATAAACAAACATGCAAACTTAACATTTACATCACTGGTTAACAAAGTATCAATGTATAAATCATGTTTAGGTAGCTCTACAGTCAGACTCTTTTCACGTGGTTGGTTCTTATCAACTATTTTCCTTTTCTACTCTTATATTTTTCTTTAAGTGCTATATCAGAAAAGGCCTAAGATACACATAGAAGACATAAGATATTGGACAAGCAAACAAACATAAATATGCTAAAAAAAAAACAAATATATATCTATGAAAAAACCTTAAATGGTAAGTCTAGTGGCAAATATTAAATAAAAAAATTTACAAAAAACATTCACAACAAAACACAAATACATATCGAGCATCATAAATGCTCATATCTAAAAAAAATCAGAATGTAATAAAACAATATATATATATATATATATATATATATATATATATAAATTTTATGGAACTCACCTTTGGATCTAACTTGAAAATTTGATGCAAAGGATACCACAATCTCGTCGGAATGCAACAAAACAATTTCATGAAAATCACCGCAAGGGATGAGGAAAAATGATGAGAGTTCTAGAGGAAAAGTGGTTAGTGTTCTTTCCATAAATAAATGAGAAAGAAAACAGAATAAACAAAAATGACTATATTTATGATTCAGCAAGCACGCAAAGAAAATTCACACGCCAAATATGATTGTACAAATATATGTGCATTAAGCACCTGATCACCCTCCATCTTGGGGACAGGTCTGTCAATTGTGGGGCCCAAGGCCTGATGAAGGGCAATCAGGTGCTTAATGCACAAATTTTGTGCCATGTGATTGCACCAACTTTGCAGTATGAAACCAACCTAAAAATTGCCGAATAAATGATGTTCCTGCCATCTGGCTGCCCAGTTGTCTATTCGATCAAGGTGTCTTGTCACTTTTTGGTGGGGTTTTAATGGAAATTGCCATGAGATAGATCGAATTGGACTTGTATACCAAGTTGCAATGAAAATCGCATATAGAGTGCAACTATGCTACAACTTGCAGCTGATAAACCATTTATTGTTTTTAATTGGGAGAATATATTGCCAAGAAAAATCAATGGATTCTCAACATTATATGAAGTTGACCTAAAATCCAGACAAGCAACTATGCATACAACTTTCAGTGATATAGAGTTCCCGGCTCCACGTGCACCTCACAGGAACCTACACATACTTTTAACCATTTCTTTGAAAATTAGAGATAGGGTTTGGATACCTACAGGAGAAATTCGAATAGCCTACATATTTATCTATCACATTGTGTTCTAAATTTATGAAGGAAGAACAGTTGTTGGAGTTGAAAAAGAAGTCCCAGTATTTGACTTTTTAGTGCTAAGTTCTCCACTTTTGTACTTTAACAAAGGCAAGGCACCTTTTCTGAATGCAAGTTTCTTTTGAAACGCGCTCTATTGTTTGAGTTTTGGAGTGAGCAGATCCAGTGTTCTGGGTCACAACTAGGGGGAATCCCTTATTAAGGAGCTCCCCAGTGTACTGTCATCTCTCTCTCTCTCTCTCTGTAACTAAACAATGTCATTTATCCCTGCCTCGGTCATTTGGGATAGCCTACCATGGGACACTTTTGAACAGCAATCCAGGCACGCAAGGATTCTTCACATTCCCCATTAGTTAAGGATAGTATCCAATGAAGCAGCTTAAATGTACTCAGGCTTTGTAAATTAAATCTTGTTTGTTTGATAAGTTAAGCTAACAATAAAAGGTCAAGTTACGGTAGCCTAGTGCAAATTTGATTTGCCTTGTAGGGATTTCAAAAAATGCCATGAATCTTTTTGGTTATTAATGTCATTCATTCACTTTAACTTTCCTTTGTCTTTGTTTATTTTTTTAAGTGGATAAAGGGCATTGATATGCTCATAAGAATATAATGCACATGAGGGAGAGTTCATCCATTTAAGTTTCACTCTAGTTTCAAGGAAAGAGAGAAGAAAGCCTTTTTTCTCCCATTTCCATATACCAAATTCCTTTTTTGTAACTTTTTATTATAGATTAGCAACCTCCTTTAGAAACCAAAAATAGAAAATCATAAACGTATTTGGTTTTACTTAAATACTAAGTTGGTGAATCATTCTAATCACCTTCTTTATTTTGAATTTTGACCCCCCAATTGGAATAGGCTGCTAGGTTTGTTTGTGCGTGTCTTGTGAAGATGACTTTTTTACTTTTTGAAATTTCTAAATAATCTAGAAACATAAAGATAGACTTCAAAGTCCTTGTATTTCTGTTGGCAATGGGACAAAGACTGTACCTCCTATTTCACCATCTCAATTTTCATAATGCACCTCTCTCTACATCCGTCAACCAGATAGACATTTCATCAAAACCTTGATCTCCAACACAATATCTAATCATCATTTTATTTTGTTTATAGTGTCGCCTTGCTTTTGTAGTCATGTCATTCAAGTGTATGTTTAGAACCACATGCCTTTAGTAATGAACCATGCAAATATTAATGAGACTGATTGTTAACATTACTAAAGTATCTGATCTTGAAACTAAGCTTAATCTTGATATACTAAATCAAGTTCGTTGTTGGATGCGAGGGTTCAAGTTTTGAACTCAATGTTTCATAACAAATCAAACCAAATAAGATCCACAAACCACAAAAAAAAAAAGGCTCTCTCCAGCATCCTCCAACCAAATACTCACCAACATTTGGTTGGAGGATGCTGGAGAGAGCCATAAGGTTCAACCCCATCAATATTCATTCCACCTGTTATGGCCACAATCAAAACCACAAAAAAGGGTCACCACCATAGGGACCCTACCATGCGTCCTTTCCTTGGTGGGATGGGGGTCCATACAGAGACAGAAGAACACCAATGGGGACAGGCGATCGACCAATAATCTTTTAAACAACACCACTCCATTCTAGCAGCACGAGAGAGCCTGTCACCTTTTTCCCACCAATTAACGTCCAAGGTGAGATTTGCCCATAAACTAGATTGGTTGAACCATCCTTTTTAATGTCTCGTTGACATTTAGTAATAGACACAGTTGGAGGCCACGATGTGATACCATGAAGAACAAGAGCAGTAGTTAAAACAATCAATTTCATAATATTATTACGGAGAGAGAGAGAGAGAGAGAGAGAGAGAGAGAGAGAGAGAGAGAGAGAGAGAGAGACGTCCGTCTATCTTCCTCCACAATTTACAGGTCCAAATTCACACGCAGCTTCGCTTAGAGTGGAGGCCGATCGACCGCTCACAGTCACAGCTCCATCTTCAATTTAGTTGGGCAGCATCGATACTGTTCAAAACCAATACCCCACAAAATTTTCAGGCGGAGAGGAGTGAAAACGAATCCCAACATCGTGTATGACCAAAATACCCTTCTACTTAGCTCCCATTTAGCCACCCACACACTCCAACCCCACAATGGCCAAGACACAATTTCCAGCTTATAAAGACAATTCAGGATGATGCCCTTTACTGGATGTTTGAATCATTTTCGTAATAGCCAGGCCCATGTCTGTCAAGCTTTTTGCACTCAAGCTGGTGTGGTGTGGTGCAGACAAAGGGCCCTTTTATTTCGGGGGTCCTCCAAAGGGCATTCGTAGGTAATTTGCCGGGAAGCAGCGGAAGGTATGTAGAGTGGTGGTGGGGGTACCACAGACAGAGAACGGGGCATTCCTGTCATTTCCTAAAAGAAAACTTTGTGGGGGCCTCGACCCACCAGTACGGTCGTGCCAGAGAGGCCGGAATTGAAGGCTTCCTTTTTTTGCAAAGCACCAGAAAAGAAGATTAGATCCCGTAAGAGAGAGGACCTCGCAAATTTCAGAAAAGCAACGCTTGTCAAAAAAAAAAAAAAAAAGGTTAGGCGAGAGAAAAAAAAAGCGGGTAAAGATTTACGAAGAAAAGAAAAAAAGCAAAAATATAAAAGTCAAAAAAGCTCGATCGATCGCTCCGGGGTTCCTTGAAAAGCAAGCAAGGTGTCTTAGTAAACCGAGCCCTCGCTTCAATTCAAAAACGTACGGGAAGAGGAAGAGGAGTTATTACTTAGCTCGGATGATGCTCACTGCTTGGTCCTCTCCTTCTTTAAAAAAAAAAAAGGATGGTGGTCCAACCGAACCGAATTTTACCTAGCCCAACATGGAGGTTGGCGTAGTCGCGTCGGTGTTGA
The DNA here is from genome assembly GCF_984573655.1 of Nuphar pumila. NCBI lineage: Eukaryota > Viridiplantae > Streptophyta > Magnoliopsida > Nymphaeales > Nymphaeaceae > Nuphar > Nuphar pumila. Next base: position 113,376,871 of record NC_143258.1, read on the forward strand.
CGAAGAGGCGGGCGTCGTCCCTTCCCCACGAAGAAGGTGCGCTCAGATGCCAGAGTTGCTGCTGGTGCGGTTGTCTAGCCCCAACGTTCGCCTGCTGTTGCATCTTCGGCCCAGACTCGAACCCCATCCCATTCCCGCTGCAGCTCGTTGGAGGAGTGGGAACACCACTCTGATAGAAATAGATGACAAAGGGAGTTGGGATCATCAAAATTAAGAATTCCTAAAAAAAAAAACACAGGAGAGAGAGGAGGGAAGAGGGAGCACACTTCTACGGAGAGGAAGCCGTCGATCCTATGGTTGACTGAGGCCAGGCGCATTGAGAGAAACTGTAGCGGAATATTTCTTCGTTAATACCGCACCGTAATTAATGGAACCAACGAGTCATAAAGACAGCAGAATTATGATAACTAACAGCAATTAAAGAGCAAACCATGGCTTTTTTTTTTCAATGGCTAAAACGCCTTCTGCGCTATCTATGCCTAGAGGTCGACCAATATACCCTTTAAGCTTCTCTAATTTGTAAACACTAAACAGCAAATATGTTTACTTTTTCCGAGCCAATCAGATTAGTCTTCTTCCCCCACAGAAATGAGTTTCCTCGACTGTTTGTGGGTTCAAGAATTTCAAATTCTAAGTAACAGGATTATCTCTGAAAGGATAGAAAAGAATGCAAGGTAAGGGTAGAAAATGAGCTGAACTGATTTTTTTTTGTATGAAGGACAGGAAAACCACCCTCGACATGGGAGAACTTGTCTTGGCTCTCCTCCAATTCCCTTAACGCAAAGAGAAACAAGACCACCCCTCTTACACATGCATCTCCCCTTCCAACCACCATATCCATTTTCAGGGAGAACACTGTCATTTTTGGGAAAGCAAGCTACTCCTGAATGCAAACGCTTGTCTATTCCGGGAGGACATGACAGTCATTTCGAAAAGCTTTGGATGTTGCCGAAGAAGGAAAAGGATTTTTATAGCGTTTTCGTTAAACCCCCAAAACAAAAGAAAAAGAAGAATGGAATCCCGTTTTTTTTTTTTGAGGGAAATGGAGACGGGACAGAGAAGGCGAACCTCAACTTGACGCTGCAGCGACTGTACGTGGTTGATGATCTCCTCCAGCACCAAAGCCGTACCGGAAATCTTCCAGAAAAAAAAAAACGAAAACACCCCAATATCAATTGCCCTTTCCACAGAATGATAACCAGAAACGAGAGGGAAGAAAAAACGAAAGACCAGGGTAAAAATCGAAGGAAAAGCGAGAGAGAGAGAGAGAGAGAGAAGAAAAACCTTGCTGCAGCCGGGGACCAGTTCCTGGAGGAGCTTCATGCGGGCGTTGATCTTCTCCCTCCTCGCCTGCGCAAGAAAACCAAAAGGAAGTTTAGTTTAGAGGAGAGAGGGCCGTGGGCCATCGATGGGGGTGCATTATCTTTACCCTTTCAGCGAGGCTGTGGCTGTCGGTGGCCTGGCCGCGCCTGACCCGGACGTGGACGTAGGGAAGCTTCTCCGCCTGCTCGCCCGTGTCCGCCACTCTTTTGCCCTTCTTCCCGCCGGGTCGGACCTGCCAAAATCACCAGAAACCAAACCCAGGTCCATTTCAGTTTGTCAAACTGTCTGTTGGTCCTTGGCATCAGCAGTCCGTCCCCCACCCAACCACCACCAGTAGCGGGAAAAAGGACGAGCTTGTTGGCTTTTTCTGTGAGGGGGTAAGAACAGGGGAGCGATTTTTTTTACCTTTTGCTTCTCCGGGGACTCCTTACGCTTGTTGTTGGCCGCCGGCGGACGGCCGTCCTGGGACGGGAAGGCAAATGCCGCATCGGAATCGGCCGCCTCGCTCTTGACCTTGGCCACCTGGTTCGAGATCTCGCCGGAGATCGACGGATCGGAGCTGTTCTCCAGCGACTCCTCCGAAGCAGCGCCCTCCTCTCCGGTTGCCGCCGGGACGGGGGCGGAAAGCCTCGGGGCCCGCTCCCCCGCGGAGGCGCTGGCGGGCAACGTGGAAGGGCAGCCGAAGGTAAGGCCCCTTGGGCGGCGATCCGCCGGAGGAGGCGACTGGGAGTGGCCTGAATCCGGTTGGTGGAGGAGCTCGAGGGCATCCGTTGGCCAGAGGCCGAGCAATGCAGTGAAGGAGCTGCCGTTCTCTGGCGGGGACGCGTCGTTCACGAGGCTGCGAATCTCCTCACCGAAGTGGAATGCCTCCACGTGGCCGCCTCCCCCGCCGGGGAAGACGCCGTACCCGAGCGACAAGCCACCCGTAGGATCCATCAGATAAGTTGCCATTTTGTGCTAATCCACTCAGATCTATCTGAAATTCCCGCCAATTCCGCTGGAACGTGCTTAGATTTGAGCTATCCAACGGCCTCAAGAAGAAATTTCACGCCCATATCCTTACGTAGCAAGGAAAACTTGCCTTCCCAAAGGAAGTGAGCCAAAAAACCCTAGGGGTTTCCTCGACGAGCTTACCAGGAACCGAACAACCCGAAATTCCGTGAACGGAATTCTGGGCGAAGAAGAAGAAGAAGAGGGGTTGTCTTCGGATGCCGGAAACTTCTCCGGTGGTTCGGGGTCTCGTCGCAAGCGAGCTCTTGCTAAGTCCGGGCCTGATCTCTGGATGGAATTGGAATAGCGGGTACGTCGAGAATCCGCCTCGCAGAGAAGGGCGGGGCATACAAAAGAGATAGAAACTCACTCTTGCTTCTCCTTGGCTTGGACGAGGGACGCTGCTTTTATTCCCTCTCCTGCTAGAGAGAGAAACAGGGACCGTTTCACCCTCTCTCTCTCTCTCTCCTGGGTCGGTTGATTTACCTTTACTTTTTACCGTGGGGCTGGCTTTTTTACCATCGGAGTTAACGTTTCTTACCGGACGCTACGGCCTGATTTTCACGGCAGAGGACAATGACGACGATCTTTATCGGCCGTACGTTCGAGGAATTCAGGGACATCGCCCGACGGGTTGGGCCGTTTCTCGAAGGCATGGATCTGGATCCGGTCCATTGATCTGCAACGGTCAAAACGGAACAGACCCTTGACTGGAGGCGAATGTCATAAACTTCGAATTCGAAAAGTCTTCGACGCTGCATCGTGCATCACCCCACGCAGCTATCCATCCTCGGTATTTCTCGAGATGGGTGTGGTCTCCATCTTGATAATTTCAGAGATGAGTGGCCGTCAGCATCACGTATTAAAAAATGTCATATATATATATATATATATATATATAAAACCCCTCCAATGATAAACCCTAACAAACTTTTTCAATGGATGTTTTATTGAATTTTTGATATTTTTTCAAAACCATGCAGATGTGATGTATGCTTGTTTTTTTATAGGAATCAGTTCTTGAAGCATTTGATTCTGATGTATGGATAGATTTTTATAAGTTTTAAAATCAATAGCCTATAATTTTTATAAATTTTGGAGGCTCCAAATATCATTTTTTATCCAAAATTCACAATTCATGCATCAATTTATAGTAAATCAATCATGTTGAATATATCTGTATGATCAAAATTTTAAGAAAAATATAAAAAAAATTCATTAGGAAGGTTTTCATTTTCTTATATATATATATTTATACTGTGAAACCAAAAGAAGTTGTGATGATCAGTTGACTCTCTTTAATTATCTATTTGTTGTTTATAATGTATTTAACAAAAAAATATGTTTTATATTAAGAATTTACAATATCTGAATATGTTTTTCTGAAACATGAAAAACAATACAAAGAATTGTCAGTGATTGATTTTTAGCAATTAAAAAAATACATTTAAATATAAAAATTCATAACCTATGATATATTGCTTATTAAATAAATGATACAAACGCAATTTGTAGAGCCTGATTGATAAAAAAAAAAACTATATCGTTGAAAAAAATACCAACCAATCATCATTGGTTATAGATGTTCCACCTTCCTTTGGTTGCATGGTATGCTATTAAAAAGTTGATTGTGTTAGATTGGTGTATCCACGCGTCCCATCGGACCCTAGACAATGTGTCCTTGTGGACATAGATAAAGTAAGGCACACTTGTCATACTTCTTTAAGCGTTAATTAACAAAAGAAAAAACACTACTTTGTCTCAGTGGAGTTGACTAAGTTGCAAGTCATGCTCCAGTCCCTAGGCAACTAGGTACATGAATCATCGGACCAAGTCACCTAATCCTATGTCATTTCGTCTCTTCCTAATGTACTGAGCTCATTCAAACTAGGGACAATATAATTTTAATAAATTTTGTCCTTGCTTTTTTGGGGGCTGATTGGGACGCACATGATTGGACTTTTTTGGATTAGGATTTGAATTTGAATTTTCAATTTGACCTACACTTGTGTATGGATCAAATCCAATCCATTTGCTGAGTTTGCATGTAAAACCTTGGAACCAGTATTAAGATTTGAAATCTGGATCGGGTTTGAGCTATATTGCATCACATCTAGTTCAGATTAGGGCTTGGTGCAAATCAATCGATCTGCCAAATCACTTTTATACATCCTCAACGTCCACAATGTAAAGGACCATGATCAGATCCTTGGGGGATGAAGCAATGGACGGTGAAGATGTCAAATCACTTTCCTAAAGTGATTTGACAGATCACCTGATCTGCTCTTGGGACTGCACCCAACCTGTTTGCAGCCCTACCTCTTAAGTTATAGGCAATTATCGGAGTGACTAGGGCAGTTCGGTTGGAGGATTAGTGTAAAGTCACACTTATAGCTATCAAAATCTCTTTGATTTGCATCAATAGTGGTAGGTCCACAAACCAACACTGTTTATACCTGCCGGGCCCATCTACTGCCTTTAATGGGTCCTAACCGGGTTGAGGTCAGACCTTGTGACATCAGAACCATGCATATCCAAGTCCTGGCCGAACCCATCAGGACTCCCCCGTGGTTCAAATGAAACTAGTCTAACTCTATCTTGACAAACTGGGTTGGGGGTTGAAAAAACATCATATCACCAACCATTTAGCTGGATCCAGTAAGGTCCACCCTGGTCGAATGAACTGAACCTGTTTTATTTGGGTCTGGCCTTGGTTTTCACATTTAAATATCCAAAACCAAATTAATGAAGATCACAAAAACTGGTTCACATGCAAACTTTGACCTCATAGGTGGCTTCTTTTGTGGGGGACAGCAACACACATCGTAACTTGCAAGATCCAAAACCTACCCGAGCACGAAATGAGCCGGATCAGGGTCCAGCCAGACGGGCTGAGAATACTTATAAAACCATTAATTTTTTTTATTAAAATAATATCTATACGTGTCAGTGTCTGCACGTCTGAACGTGTTCGCTCGTCCCATGAGGAACACACCACCACCGAAATGGCGTGTTCCTGTGACATAGCCATAACAGCACCCTGAGACCCAAACGGGCCCAGCCAGAGTCAGACCATTTACCAACGTGTGAAACGACACGCCGTGCAGGGAAAAGGGTGGTTCGTGGTGGGCCCCGGAGAAACCGGACTCGGGGCGGTTTTCCTTTAGCGTAATGTCCACGGTACATCAAGATTCAAATGCGGGGGACACTTTGGACAGTATATGCCTCCCCTTTCCATACGTCCTACGCCCTCTCCTCTCTACGATTCATGTATAGGGAGGGGACCAAGCCCGACAGCTTTATCAGCCTCCCCGACCCGTCGTTTTCCCATGATAGACTATGGCGGTTTGGAATTTATCATTTTCTTCACAAATCTCTGCTTTCTTTTTTTTTAAGAAAACCTGGCGGTTAAGCAGTATTCTTTTTCGAGAAAATAAAAAGAGAAATATCATAATATATAAATTTTCAAAAAATCTAAGAATATTATACATATATAAATGTTTAAAAATAAAAATTAAGTAAAACATTAGCATTAAGAAATATAATAGTAAAACCACAAATATTTTTTAAAACAATTGATAATTTTAAAACATGGTTCTTTATATTGGGATTTTATCATTTTCGAAATGTATTGCACAGCAAAATCACAATATTTTTACCAAAGGGGGGCTCTGCTTGTCTGGTACGTAGGAGCAGCTAGTGCACGTCGTCCAGTGTTGGGACGTTGTAGGTTCAAAACCAAATGGTCGTAGTTTTATAACCGGTAGGGGTCTGCCTAACCACAGCTGGAATTTAAAAAAACAAAAAAATTTACAATATTTTTTGAAGAATTTTGATACGCTTCACCTTGAATTGGCTAATTTTTAAATAATAGCCAAAAATACTAAAAATTAAATAATTAATGCTATTTTAACACATGTCACGTAATGATTGACACATAATATTTTTTTATTATTTTCCGAGCGATACAAAACCATTCGGATGAGTATTCATATTGGCCAATACAGCTGAATCGGTGGCCCAAACGATTCAGGGCCGATACCCATACTGACAACATTGGTTACATACTGACAAAAGCTTAAAACGGCAAAAAATATTGGCAGAAAAAAAAACTCGTGAGAAATATATATTTTTTTAAAAAACTCATGTTTTCTGATAAAAATATAGATAATAATAAAAATTAAAAAATATTTAAAAAATAAATTTTATAAATGAATACAAAGAAACTTTGATTCAATTCGGATTCACCTCTAAATTGAACTGAACCAGGAAACTTTGAACCAGCAGTGGCACATGTTACAAAAATATTAAAACAATATTTAAAAAATATAGACAACAAATTTTAAGAATTTTTATGATTTATTTGAGAAAAGTTGGAATTGGGTGATTTTGGTATCGATTTTCTGCCAATACAATCCGTCTCAGCCGATTCAGGGTGATACTAACAACACAGGAGGGGATAATCTGGTGGCCATAACGAGCTCAATTATCTGCTCCTTTCGGATTGGGTAAGGCTTGAGTTTTGGTTGTGTACCAATATTGTGGAGCTTAGTTTCAATGTGCCTTTCACTTGGATTCAGATTCGGTTGGTGTACAAACTAACCAGTAGTCTGATTCAATTAACAAGGCAGCAGCATCTTCGAGTTTTGATTGAACCACATGAGATGTGTAACCATTTTATGGGTAGGCCTGGACTAGGATGAATCTGAATTATTGGCCTATGTCTTATTGATGTGGATTCAATTTGGCCCATGAGGTTTGCATCCGGTTCTGATTCGACTGTTAGAGAAATCCGAGAATTGCTTAAGTGCTTGCTTATGTGACACAGGCCAATCACATGACAAAATTCTCTGGGCTCTACAGTAACAAGCTTTGACAGATTGCTTGTCATGTGAATGACGTGTTAGAACTTTGCTAGCTTGTATAAGTGTAAACACCTCAAGTTTTCAACCTTCGCTCATAAACCCTTTCCTCCTGTCATTGGGACCTACTCTCTGCAGCCTTCAGAGAACCAAATGGTCGATATCTGAGCCAAGGCTGTTCGGGGCTTAAAATTTACAACAAATTTCAATACTTTATCTCACAATCAAGATTCAATCCTCATTTTGGCTCAATCTCAATTATCAGTTCTCATCCTCAAATGAGAATTTCCAATCCATTGTGTCTGCCAGAGCTTCGGGATTCCAAGTCCCTCATCCAGGGTTTACATTTCATGTGTCATTGCATATCACTGCATTCATTTGGCACATCATATCATATCATTTCAGTTATTTTCCCCCTTTCTTTATTTTTATCAAAAACTCAATTATTTTCATAAAATATCTTATTTTCTTAATTTTTTCTAAAAGTCGGCACAATTTCTAGATTTTAAGATATTCTTAAGGCTATTAAGAGTCGTCAAACCAGTTTTGAGATTTTTCTAAAATCATTTTGCATGTCATTCATGTATTTTATTAAAACTATTTCTTTGAAAACCCTAAAAACAAGTGCAAAATCATCATTTTCATTTAATATTTTTAATTTGGGTAATATTTTAATATTTCAAACATGTCAACTACCTTTACAATCAATTTTATCAATTTTGAATGCCCCAAATTAAAGATATTTCAAATTTGTCTTAGAAAAACAATGATTTCAAGGCCATGGTCTTGTTTTCAAGAATATTTTGGTTATTTTGCCCCAATTTCAAAATTCAATCTTTCAAATAAAGTTGATTTTCATATCTTATTCAATCATACATGCATCTAAAATTGTATTTTATAAATTTTTATTTAAGGAAGCTTTGAAAAAGCTTATATCCAGATAAATCTAGTAATTTCCAAATATTCCTGGATAAATTCAGAAAACTGACATATTTTCACTAACAAGTTTTCTAGTTTTACAAGGGCATTAAAGAGTGTATATTCTTTTATTTTATTTTCTACTTTTATGTAAATTATAATTGTAAACATTAGAATAAGAATTTAATTTCCTGCTTGGAATAGGATTGCATTGCATCTAGTTTTATTTTTCAATAATGTTAATGTGTGATGGATGATGATTTATGCATATTTCAACTTCACCATGGTCTATACAAATGACACATGTACTAGCTTCTAAGAAATTGATAAACTTGGTGACTTTCGTATTTGTGGCTATAGTCAGAATACAGACGAAACCTAGATTTATCATCTTTTTCTAAGCCACAAATGACCTACACTCTTAGGCATCTTCAGAAATCATTGCATATTTCAAAGTTTTTCCAAGTATTTTCTCTTTTTAAAACCAAATGAGATATTATTCAATATATATTTGTGGCCATAGTCAGGGATATGTAGATAATTTATTTCATCAAAATTCTATAAGGCACAAGAATCTTTTTTTCAAAGATTTTCCTTAAATTCTTCAAAAAATATTTTTGCAAATTGCATTCATTCATTCATCTAAGTTAGACTGCATCATAAATAGTTTTCACAGGGCTATATGCCCATACCTTTTGATGTTTTCCAATTCAATCTCAACAAAAATCAATTTTCTCAAAGTGATTTGAATTTCTTCAAAATCGATTTTCTCAAAACCTCAAGATTTCTTCAGAAATCGGTTTTTTTTTTCTTCAAAAATGTTTTCTCAACATGGTTCACGATTTTCAAGGTGTCCCCTTTTCCAAATATTTCCAATTATTCCAAGCAAACATCATGTTTTCAAATCTGTATTTTTCAGAAATTCATAACACATGCTTGATTCTTTGTGCATTTAGAAATCAAATATCGATTTAGACAAGTTGAGCAAAGCAAAACACATGATTGATCCTTGGTTCGATTACCCCTGGTTATGGTGCCAGGAACGGTTGAACCTCGTACCGACAGGTAAGTCCCATTCTTCGAAATTATCCTGCATTTTAAAACGAAGGCGAGTTATTTTCAAAATCTTTTTCAAAGGTCAGTTTGATTTGCAAAAGTAAAAATTTGCAATGATAACAATAAGATTGGATGGAACCAAAGAACAAAAACAGAACACATGTTCTGTAACAAATGTCCTCAGTACAAAGTTAGGTAGCTTGTTCATGGAAGTTGTGTTCCTTATGTTCAACATTTGTTATGTCTGGTGTGCCGACAGTATGAACATACATGGATAATGGATTAGATAACTTTGTCTTGGATCATATGATTCTACTATATGAGTGTTTTAACATGTTTATTATAGATTTTCGCCTTGGATATGGATCTCAGATTGGATCTAAAAACAAAAAAATATTTAAAATTTAAGTAATTTGAGAAAATATAAGAATCAATATTTTTTATATATAAATACTTTAATCAATGTCATATTATATCTAATTAAGAAAGTTTATCACAAAAATATCAAACCCTAAAATCAAATTGATTATGAAAATCATAAAACCTTAAAACGAAAGAAAATAAATCATAAATAAACCAAAAAACCATGGCTAACTATAAGAAAAATAAGCCATAAAATTAAATAAAAAAGCCTTAATTCAAACCCTATTAAATCACAAAACTATAAAATCAAATTATTAAACCTTATTAATTCATAAAACCTTAAAATGCAAGAAAATAAATCATAAATAAACAAAAAAACATTAAACTATAAAAAAAATAAATCATAAAATTAAATAAAAGAAGCCCTAATGCAAACCTTATTAAATCATAAAACTATAAAAATCAAATTATCAAACCTTATTAAATCATAAAACCTTAAAATGAAAGAAAATAAATCATAAATAAACCAAAAATCCTTAATCAAATTAACTATAAAAAACCTTAATTAAAAAAATTGAATCAAAGAAAATCAAAGAAATAAACTCTAATCAAATTAACTATAAAAAACTTTAATTTAAAAATTTTTATTCAAAGCCCTAATAGAAGAAATTCAAATAAAATAAACTAATCAAATTAACTACAAAAAATCCTAATTTAAGAAATTTGATTCAAAGCCCTAATCAAATAAAATCAAAGAAAAAAAGTAATGAAATAAAAGAAAAGCCCTAATCAAATAAACTAAAAAATCTTAATGAAAGCCTTACGAAAGAAATTTCTTATTCTGAATCCCAATCAAAACTCTAGAGACCTAAGAGAGAGAGAGAGAGAGAGAGAGAGAGAGAGAGAGAGAGAGAGAGAGAGAGAGAGACGAAAGTAATTCAACATTACCACTCATGAAAATCAACAAAATGTTGAACCCATGAACTGAACAAGAACAAAAGCCAAAACAAATAAAGAAAGCACAAGAGAAAAGAACATTAGACAGATAAAATGGGCTCACGCCATAGCCGCGTGCCCAGATTGTGACAAAGGATAGGTAGCATCAGCAGGAGGGAGAGGAAGATCACTAAGATGCATGCGCAAGATCGCATAAACATCTACCAAAATTTTATGCACCAGGTTTTGAATGTTAACTCGAATATGACGAAAATGAGCATCGTTAATGAAATGGGGTTCCATCGTCGGGCCACCGGCGCCTGGTCTCATGGTTGGGAACCCCTCCCTCGGTTTTTTTTAATGAGCATCCCCCATCCCTGTTGTTTTCTTAACAGGGGGTGGAAGTGGAACGACATTTCACCATTCCAGAGACGCAGCTGACACACCAAACGTTTGATGGGAACTGCATCATGAGCAGCCGCGGTGTCCTAATGCGGCCATCAAACAAGCTCTCAGGGTGCATTTGGACGCACATTGCACAAGCAATATGTGATGTTCGGCGCATCCTGCGGACGGGCAAAACTCTTTGTTTATAGTACCACTCCAACGGGAACAGTGGGGACAAGACAGTTTTTAAAAAACAAAAACAAAAATAAAAAAAACCTGGCCTGGACAAACTAGACAGTGAGTTCTGGACAGGACATATCATCGCAATCTTGTCAACCTCGTATCGGACTTGAATTGTTTTGAAAACGATTCGGGTGATTTGGCTGATTCTGTTTAGGATTCGGAGCTGAATCAAACATAATCGGCCAACTTTCAACCAGAAAATGACACGTCACAAAAATATTAAAATAATATGTAAAAATATTTTTCATCTACTTTTTGAAAATTTTAGAAAATAAGCCTAATCGGCTTTGCACCATATCGGTTTTTGGCTGATACGATACGAATCGGCCTATTCGCACCGCTACAGACAACATTGTATCATTGTGTATTTTGTCTATTTTTTACTTTGATTACTTCCCTATATATAATCTTTTTGACGATACATCAGGAAGGAAATTACTTGATTTAAATATGTTTAGTTTTTGTATTTTTAAATCCACGTTAAAAGAATCGGTCCCGGCAGCAATCAAACTGGTGTGGAGTCTCCAAGCGAATTAAATCAACCTGATGGTAGTGTACCATGGTGCCTATACTCAGCCGACTGTGGGCGGGTCCAACTTTGGTAGCTAACAATGGATCCGGTCCTCCACGCATGATGCTCTCCTCTCATTACATATAATAATCAATTGGACCCTGATCAGGGTCTGAACCAGGGTCGGCTCAAGAGAAGTTCAGGCCGCCCTAGGCGAAGCCTCCAAATGAGACTCTAATTTTTTTTTCATTGTACATAAAATTCTATTATTTATTAAAAGGGGTTACACCATTTTTTTTCTTAAATTCTTAATATCCTTCATATTTACTAATTGGGTTCATATATATATCAATTTTTTTCATTGTACATAAAAATTCTATTATCTATTAAAGCGGTTGCACCTTTTTTTTTCTTAAATTCTTAATATCCTCCCTATTTACTAATTTGAACATCCGTTATGAAGGTAAGACCATACTTCAAATGAAACTATTGTCAGATTGGAGCATAAAATTGAAAAAACAGAATCTAAAAGACTTAAAAAATCATGTAATGAGATAATAATGCTTTGCTTTCCTAAAATCACATTATCTGGACAACATTTTCAATACATTGCAATTCATACGATGCAAATAGACACCATCAAACTAGATGAACAAATTTACACAAAACAAAATTTCCTTTCTCCTATTTCAGTCAGGAAAAAACAAAATATCCTATATGCACTTGGAGTGAAAGTCCAGTTATTTCTGTAATATACATCAATAAAGTTCACTCCAATTGCTTTGTTTTTTTACACTTATATATCTCCCCTTCCAATTTTGATGAGATTTGAGTCGGGTCCAAAAATAAGAGGCCCTAGGTGGCGGTCTCAAATATCAAAGAGGCCAGCCGACCGTGGTAGGAACACAACCAGATCGAACCCCACCAGGAAAATAATTTGCTCGATAGAAAAGGATCATTCTCAAAGAAAAGTGAGTCATCGAGACCCAACACGGCCTGATTTGCAGGTTGGATCCCCCATTCACTGGGTCCACACTGACCTGTTCCTCGACCGATTCTGAAATTCTCGTTGCGGTCCAAACGTTTTGTGGTCCCTCAAGAAAGGTAAACCCGAAAGCTTTATTAGTTGCCTGCATGCACGCTGCAAATCCAATTAATGCAAACACTTGATTATCTCTTATCTTACATCCCAGGTGATTTGAGAAGCTATGATTTCAATATCTACATCTAAATCCAGTATTTCGTTTGTTTGATGAGAGAGAGAGAGAGAGAGAGAGAGAGAGAGAGAGAGAGAGAGAGAGAGAGAGAGAGAGAGTTTTTAAGTTAGAACATTTAAGAAAATTATGCAATTAAAACAGTATAAGAAAATTATGCAATCTTATATCAACTATTGTCTATCTATCTATTTGCATGCAGTAATACATGAATTATTAAGAGAGGGATGGATGAACTTATGCAATCCAGGATCATCTCTTATCCCCTATGGATGAACAACATCCCAAAATGCCATTGATGAACTTATATTTTTCAACCAACGCACCCAAAGGTTCTATATCATGAGCTGACACCAAAAATCTGAATTGGGTGCTAGATCATGAAGATAACCTCAATTTCAAAAGAATTTCCATTTATGTGCTGTAATCACCCAACTGTTAAATTTTGTAATCTACTTCTCATCATTCACATCCGTCCATACAAAAGAGGGTCCAATGGTCAATAATGGATGCTTCATATTATCATTCTTCCTTGATCAATACTAGTTGAACGTCATATATATACAGGGTAACTAAAATATGTTTATCAACCAAATATGTTTACTGGCATAAACCAAAATTTTCATAGTTTTTTTCACTTTTTTTTGAAGACTTCACCTTATGGATGTGATATAGATGTTTATAGAAATAGACTCTTGGATCATCCAATTAAGATGTATAGGAAGAATATTTTAAGGGTTGAAAATGAACGGCTTAGAATTTTCATAAATATTCAAACATTGAAAATAGCATTTCTTGATCCAATTACGATGATACAACAGTCGATTCCTAACAATTGGACCACACCGAATGCATCTCTGCATGGTTAGATTTGAAAAAAAAAAACTATAGAAGTCTTGATTCATACCAGCAAACTTATTCCAATTTCCATATAAACATATATATGGTCATGAGAGTAAGAACACCTTTGCTTGAAACAAAAGATTTGGATATATCTTCAATTTCCCATGGCTAAACATTGTTGGTATTTTTGCTTGTTCGGCCTTTGAGGTTTAAGATCTAGGGTTTGCTTGTCAAGGGTGTTTTTGCTACTTCAAGCCAATGTTGCTCACTCATTTCTCTATTAACTTGAAGGTTACTTTTACAATTTGTTTCAAGAAATGTCAAGGAACAGGAGAAATAAAAAGGGTCAGAAATCCCAATAGATTTCAGCTGTTGGTGCTCCATTTGATAATATGTAGTTTACTTCAAAATGCTATATATATGAAGAATTGATCCATGTTGGCTTAGCTGGGTTCAAGCGGTAGGTAAATAGTAGAGACCTGACTCACTGACTCTATGAGCTCAATCGAGCCGGGTCAACGTGTTTTTAGGTAAACAGAATCTTGTATTGTATCCTTTGGACTTTTATGCAAGTCTTTCTTACTGATGACTAGACCTTGATGCCAGGCTGGTTTCAATTAATTGTTGTTTAAGCTTTGGCAACCTAGTAATACTAGGCTAAAGTTTGGTTAACCAACAAGGTTCAAGAATATATATAGAAAGGCCACGGAGCCCTTCTCCATCCTTAGGTAGCTAGGTCTAACCAAGTCTCTAGGGTTCGAGGTTTGAATATAACCAAGTTAGCCCTAAGGGCCTGTTTGGGATCTGTAGGTGGGATGGGCGTTTATGGAGTTTATGCATTTGAGAAGGTGGCAGCTGCCAAATCCATCCTTTAGTGTAAATACAAAGGAGAAAGTGCCCCACTTTATCCCAAATGCATAAATGTTCATCCTAGTGCCGAGATTCCAAACAGGATCACCATGGGCGTTTGATCAAGATTTTGCCTCGGGAACACGAAATGCATATACGCTCATCCCAACGCCGAGATTCCAAACAGGCCCTAACTGAGCTCAGGAAGTGAGCTTGGACTATATAATTTGTCACAAGACAGCCTATCAACATGCTCAAAGAGAAAAAAAGCCCCTTGATAAACCAAAGGTTTATCATTTTGCCATCCCAAAATCTCCATCGCAACCCTTGACCATCCAAGTCAACACCGCAAGGGCCTAACCTAATTCTGCCTTTGACCAATCCTCATTGTTGCATGGTTTTCACCTTTTAGGGAAACTAAAAATATTATTTTTTGTAACCAAACAAAAAATGGCATAAAAAATTGAAAAAGTATTGATTTTTTTTATAACAAAAAAACCCTCAACAAGAACCAAGTCACTTAATGGGCTCGTCTTCCTGTAAGGTAAAACTCGGGGTTAAGGACAGGACCACCCAGCCTTCCATGCCCCATGCTCCGGCAGGATTCGATCACAGGCTTCACTTTGACACGGGACCCCACTGACCATATGGGTAATCACCAATGTGAATGAAAAAAGTATTGTCAAAGAATCTCTCTCTCTTTCCAAAAACCCTAATACCAAACCGTCAATTGGTGCAAGTCGTAGTAACATAGGTAGTCCTAATTAAAACACCCACCATTTCTTTTCTTTTTTTTTTGTCTCGAACAAATATTAATTTAATATTCCAACAATTTATTATTTTAGAGATGATGACTTTATTATATTCCCTCATTTAATTCTAACTAAAATTCGAAAAAAAAAAAACGGTGGGGAAGAATGAAGGATAATTGGGGGGTCCCCAACCTCAATCTCCTCGGCACACAAACTGGCGTTCCCTTCTGCGGGTCCACACGAAAGATACATAGCCGACAGCCCCACAGCATACCTGACCTCTGCATGGCTCGAGCACATGACGTGTCTGTGGGTGAGTGGTTGTTGGACAGCAATTTTAATCCCCTCGCCCACTCCTGATCGTCCCATGCCGCTGCCCCACCTTTCCTTTGTCCTCTGATAACTAACCGTTCCCTGTCTCCGCCCCCGCCCCCGCCCCTCACCATTAATAGGTGTGAAAAGATGAGGTGCAATATGATTGTACAAATACTTGTGCATTAAGCACCTGATCACCCTCCATCTTGGGGACAGGGCCTGTCAGTTTGTGGGGTGCAAGGCCTGATGGAGGGCAATCAGGTGCGCTGAATGCACAAATTTTGTGCCATGTGATTGCACCCAATCCGGACTCTTAATACACCGGGACACGTTGTCCCTGAAGAGAAATGAACCCAGTCGTTACATTATGACCCGAAAATTTGATCGGTTTTAAAATGTCACCTCTGTTCTGGGAAAATCTTGTGAGCTTTTAAGATTGTTTTGTTCTTCTGGAAGAGTTTCAACAAAATTTTGGAATGCAATAGTATAAAAATATAGAAAAGTGATATATATAAATATAATTAAGGACATAAATAACATAAAAACTATCACAAAAAACTGCTTCTATAATGTTACTCACAATAACAATGCGATGTTAGGTGATGTTTTGATTTTTCTTTCCATATTTTATAGCCCTTTGAAAAAAATCGTGATAAAAATCATTATATTTTCAAACTATCAGTGATATTTGTGACATAGGGGCTTGGTGGGGTATTGTGACGTAGAACCCTAATCGGAGAGAGAGAGAGAGAGAGAGAGAGAGAGAGAGAGAGAGAGAGAGAGAGAGAGAGAGACCAGGGTGTCCTGGGCAGCGAGACCAGGGTGTAACGAGAGAGAATTGGAGAACCCCTCTCCCTCGACTTTTTTTAATGAGCGTCCCCCCATCATTTGATGGCAACTGTGTCACGCGCGGCAGCGGTGTCCATGTTCTGCACATCCTGTGGACGGGCAAAACTCTTTTTTTTTTTACCAACAACACGGGTACAGTGGGGACAAGACAGTTTTTAAAAAACAAAAAATAAAAAAAAAAACCTGTCCTGGACGAACTAGACAGTTTGTTCTGGACAGGACATATGTCCTGTCTATCCTCGGCAGCAAGGTGTTATGATCATTGTATCCCCAGTGATCGGATTGGTTCCATTTCCTGCCAATCTTGAGAAAGTCACAATCGCAGTGTTCTTGGATTCCACTCCCAATCATTTTTTTTTTGTAATTATTACTTGATACAAATTGGATATTATCCTATGTAACATAACACGTTAACAATGGCATGGTGCTATGTTTTTTTCTTTTAATTTTAGGAGACTTACAAATACTTTAAAGGCCGTATCTTCGCAATCTTGTTAACCTCGTATCGGGACTTGAATTGTTTTGAAAACGATTCGGGAGATTTGGCTGATACTGTTTAGGATTCGGAGCTGAATCAAACGGAATCGGCCAACTTAATTTCAACCATAAAATGACAGGTCACAAAAATATTAAAATAATATGTAAAAATATTTTTTATCTATTTTTTTGAAAATTTTAGAAAATAAGCCTAATAGGCTTTGTACCATATCGGTTTTTGGCTGATACAATAAGGCCTATTCGCGCCGATCCAGATAACATTGTATCATTGTGTTATTTGTCTATTTTTACATTGATTATTTCCCTACAATCTTTTTTTACTATACATAGGGAAAGAAATAACTTGATTTAAATATGTTTAGGGTAACTAAAATATGTTTACCAACCAAATATGTTTACCCGTACAAACTAAGATTTTCATAGTTTTTTTTTTCACATTTTTTTCCGAAGATTTCAGCTTACAAATGTGATCTAGATGCTTGGTTTTATAGAAATAAACTCTTGGATTATCCAATTATGGTGTATTTAAGGGTTGAAAATGAATGGCTTAGAGTTTCCATAAATATTCAATCATAAAAAACAACATTTCTTGATCCGACTATGATAATCTAAATTTCTAACAATTAGACCACACGGAATGCATCTGCAGGGTTAAATTTGCAAAAAACTATAAAAATCTTGATTCATACTGGCAAACTTATTTCAATTTCCCTATATATACATATATATGTATATATATGGTCATGAGAGTAAGAACACCTCCTTGGCAATTTCCCATGGCTAAACATTGGTGTTTTTGCTTGTTCAGCCTTTGAGGTTTAGGATCTAGGATTTGCTTGTCAATGGTGTTTTTGCTACTTCAAGCCAATGTTGCTCACTCATTTCTCCATTAACTTGAAGGTTAGGTTACTTTTACAATTTGTTTCAAGAAATGTCAAGGAACATGAGACAAAAAAGGGGGTAAAAATCCCAATAGATTTCAGTCGGTGCTCCATTTGATAATATGTAGTTTACTTCAAAATGCTAAGAATTGATCTAAGACTTAGTTGGGTTCAAGTGGTAGGTAGGTAGTAGAGACCTGACTCACTGAAGACTCTATGAGCTCAATCGAGCCGGTCATCGTATTTTTAGGTCAACAGAAACTTGTATTGTATCCTTTGGACTTTTATGCAAATCTTTCTTACCTGTGACTTGACCTAGATGCCAGTTTTGTAACAACCCCAACTCGTACTCATGAAAAGTGGTAAACTTTTTTTTTTTAAAAACAATTGTGAAAACATTCTCAAAGACCCAGAGCCTTTACCGTTATAACACATCCACAACTAGAAGGGATCTTATATTATCATCATTCAAACTAAACCAATTTTATTAATTGAATTCATATAGTATGAAGACATAAGCAAATGAATATAAATAAATCAAAACATGGAGCCTCGCTTTCCCAAGAAAAGTCTCGCAAGTAGTCACGTAGCCCTCGTAACTCTTCGTATAAGCATGTCTCCTCACTTAGCCTTAAAAACTATAAAAACACAAAAGTAGGGGTGTTAGAATCAAAGATTCTGCATACAGGTCCCTTTAATGAATCAAATAAGCAAAAAAATATAAATAAGAATCATGCAATATTTTAGAGAAATACAATTATGCTAAATTCATAATCCAAACAATCATTTATGCATTAAAGAATTATTGCTAAACAAGAAGGAACAACTAATAAGTAATAAAGACCTTTATCATGCAATAAAGAATAAATATCATGCAATCACCAATACATCACAAGTAAGAGAACAAGTAAATAAACATGATCTAATACATAACAAAACTATGCATGATTTCAGTGCACATGCACGAATAAATTATTATCTTTTAGCAGAGTTTTCTTTTATATGCATGTCCTTATTAAATGCACATAAACTTTAGTTCCTCTTTTTATTACTGCTGCACGCAGATACTAAAAAATGGATAAGAATTCTGAATGTTAAGTTAGGTTTCCAGTTGTAGCTTAACACACAATTTGTATTTTATTATTGGGTTCTACACTCAGCTTTCGATCGATATCAGAAATCAACACCATCCATCGAAATATTAGAAATCAACATCTAATGCCGGAACATTATAAAAATCAACAACCATAAAACCACTTTCTTGGTATACAAAAACAGCATTTGTGTCTACACACCACCACCAAGCAAAATGGCAAAATCTTTCTAAAACCGTAGCCGGGAGGTGAACTTCAATATCGAGTTCAGGGGCACAATAATGCACACAAAATCTTAGTATCCTCACGGTTCTCTAAAACCGCAATGTCCAGGATTCCTATACTAAAGAAGGGATATCGAGAAAATGTAGATTATACTGTTCTATTGTTTTATCTTAATATTAATTCAACTTCTTTAATTTTTAAATCAACATATAAAATTAATAACACAAGCTCGCAAATCAACATGCGAAGCTCATCACAGGACCACAACCCATCACAACATTGAATAGTGTAACTAGAACAATAATATCATGTATGATTTTTGCCATGCATAAACAATTAAACAAGGAACAACACATGCTTAAGGCTTTCACGACTTACGATGATCCATTTTGATCATCGATGCATCTATATGCAAAAATCATGAATAACAAGCCACTATGCATTTATTTCACATGCTTTACAATGCACATTCACATATGCTAATTTAAAGATATGCATGAGCAATTATATTCATATAAATGCGTTCATATAACTATGCCAATACATCATTCTATTCATGGATTTTCTCAAAGTAGACAATTGAAACTCATGCAATAATACACGTGCTAAAACACATCAATTTCATGTATGCACATACAAATAAGCTAACCTTGCATTAACACCTTGATTCAGCATAACATATCAAGTCCAAGCATGTAAGAAATATCATTCTTTTGCATACATAAAGCTAAGTCTAAATGCAAACAACAAATCTGAAAATTAACATGCATAACTGAATTTTTATACCAGCTGCAATAGGCCAAGTAATATTGCATGAACTACAAGAAATTAATCACATATCAAGTCTGTACATGTAATGACAATTAAGAATAACATACTAGGTATATTTTTTTTTAATACCCCGCCCAACCGACAAGTAGTTGGGCCTATGCAAAGTCACTGGGGCGTGGTAGGTCAGTCAAAACTAGGTTCAACTTGGTTGCCAGTTGACCCAAACATATGTGCCCAGCCGACTAGCCATCAACTGGGTTTAAAAACTTTTTTAATAAAATATTTGCCTCTTAATTTTTTTTGACAGTACCCAGCCCAGCTCAGCCAACCCAATCGGATGGGTCTGGGTCTGCTGAATCCACTAAGTCGACTCAGTTGGTTAGGTCAGTTTTCCTGCTCAACCATCAGTTGACTGGGCCCTATTTGGGCCAATTGCTCAGCCAACAATAGGTTGGCTAGGGATTTAGCATATATATTTCCCTTTTTTTTGTAGGCAATGACCTGCCCAACAGGTCTGACAGACTTGGTCAGTCGGGATCGGTCCTACAGGACCTGGCAGAACTCAATTCTGCTAGGCTGCCTTAGCCCATCTAATGACCCAAAAATATTTCTGTTTTTTCTTGATAAACAACCAGCACATATGTGCTGGGACTGGTAGAGTTGTTAGGCTTGCACCTGCCCAACCGACTACTCGGCTGGGCCTAACAGGTAATGGTCTCACCCAGCCGAGCCCAGCTCTGCTGGGCTACCAATCAACCCAGCAATGTCACATAAAGAAAATAATACGAAAAACTTCAAACGTGTAGGAACAAATAATGTTTTGCTTTGGGTATGCGTGCATAACAAATTTATATGGCCAATATTCATACATGTTCAGATGTTATGTTCATATATGCATATGAATACCCATTTACAGTTACACTTATGCAAATTCTTGGCATTTAAAATTTTATATAAATCTACATAAATAAATTGACATGAAACATTCAACAATACATGCTATTCTAGCATGAACAATAATCAAAACAACATTTCTATTCTAGCATGATCATATGCATACACATAATTTCTTTTTTCTTCCAACTACATGCCGATCACATCATATTTTTCTTTTTCAAATCTTAGAACACTAGATTTGGACCAGAACTACGCATGTTAAATACATGACAAATCGGTCCAGTTCCATGGATCTATGGTACATTAGAATATATATATATATATATATATATATATATATATATATATATATATATATATATATATTCCAAAAAAGACTTAGAAAAGGGAGAAAACATTAATTTTAATAATGAATCTTAGAGTAAATATTCAAATTTACTCTTTTCTTATGGGTTTTTGGTAAAATCTTACAAAGAAATCAAATTTATACTCTTTTTCTCATTCAAAATAAGAGAAAGACCTGTACCTTAACCGTAAACCGAATGAAAACTAAGAACTGATGGGTTGTTTGGAGAATAAGCCTTCTTCTTCTTCTTCTTTTCCTCTCTATTTTTTTTCCTCTTTCTTTTTCTCTTTCTTCCTATTTTTTTTATCATTATATAAGCTATTAGGGGGGTGATGCCCCACCCTCTCTAGCCCCTTCTAAATGGGTTGGAGAGAGAAAGCTTTCCCTTTTTGGGACTCTCACTTTTCAAAAATCTTAAATTTCTTTTTTTTTTGACTTTTCAAAGTTTTTATTTTTTTAAAAGTCTTTCTTAAACCTTCTTTAGTCTAATACACCTAAAAACTTTCTTAAACCTTCTTTTTAAAAGTCCTTCTCAAACCTTCTCCTAAAGAGTCTCAACTAATAACTAAAAAGTAAAATTTTGAATTAATTAATTAATTATTAACTAATTATTAACAATTAAATATCTACAAACTTTTAGAGGGTACCTTATCCCTCTGGGAGTCTTTTTAATTCTAAATTTAACTTCAATTTAAATATGAAAGTGAATTTAAAGTTGAATTTTTGTTGGGCATGAGTTTTAGATCTGGATATGGATCCAAGATCCAAATCTATATCCAAAATCTAATTAGGTCCTGGCCTGAATCAATTTTAGATTAATATGGGTCTTGGATAAAGTCTAGATCTATATTAATTTGGATCATAAGCATTGAATTTAGTCTGATCCAAATTTAGATTCGGTCCGTCGAGGCGGTCCTTTTTCCAAAAATGCGATTTTCATGTCAACCGTAACCCAAATTCAGAAAAATAAAATATCATTATGCTCAAAATTTTGAGACGCATCCAACAATATATAACTTAAATTTTGCTTCTGAAATTCATTTGAAAATAACTTGAATTTCACATGAATTTAAAGGTTAAAAATAAAACTTTTACTCACGTTTTAAGTGGCTCGTTTAAGCCTTGTCGATGAGACTTGGGCCAATCCCAGACTCAAAAGCATAAGCCTAAAATTGAGAATCTATCAATTTTTCTTCTATACTTAACTAAATTTTTAAAAACTCTTAAAATGACTAAGTATGAAAATACGCAATATTACAAGTTTGGTACCAATTAACCATTGTTTAAGCTTTGGCAACCTAGTAATATTGGGCTAAAGTTTGGTTAACCAACAAGGTTCAAAAATATATAGAAAGGCCAAAGAGCACGTCTCCATCCTTAGGTAGCTAGGTCAAACCAAGTCTTTCGGGTTCGGGGTTTGAATATAACCAAGTTAGCCCTAAAAGCCCTAAGGGCCTATTTGGGATAGGTAGGTGGGATGGGTGTTTATATGCATTTGAGAAAGTGGCAGCTGTCAAATCCATCCTTTAGTATAAATATAAAGGATAAAGGGCCTCCCTTTTATCCCAAATGCATAAATGTTCATCCTAACGCCGAGATTCCAAACAGGACCACCATGGGCGTTTGATCAAGATTTTGCCTTGGAAACACAAAATGCATATACGCCCATCCAACGCCGACGTTCCAAACAGGCCCTAACTGAGATCAAGGGAGTGAGCTTGGACTATACAATTTTGCCATTAAAAATTTCCACAACCCTTGAACATTCAAATCAACACCGCAAGTGCCTAACCTAATTCCAGTCTTTGACCAATCCTCATTGTTGCATGGCTTTCACCTTTTAAGGAAAATAAAAAATATTAACTTTTTTAACTAAATAAAAAAATGACATAAAAGATTGAAAAAGATTTGATTTTTTTTCTTATAACAAAAAAAAAAAAACCCTCAACAAGAACCAGGTCACTTGAGCCCGCCTCCTTGTAAGGTAAAATTCCAGGTTGAGGACACGACCACCCAGCCTTCCATACCCCCATGCTTCGGCAGTATTAGATCATCATATGGGTAATCACCAATGTGGTTGAAAAAAGTATTGTCAAATAATCTCTCTCTCCGTCTTTCCAAAAACCCTAATCCCAAACCGTCAACTGGTGCAAGTCGTAGTAACATAGGTAGCCCTAATTAAAACACCCACCATTTCTTTTGTTTTTTTTGTCTCCAACAAATATTAATTTAATATTTCAACAATTTATTATTTTAGAGATGCTGATTTTATTATATTCCCTCATTTAATTCTAACTAAATTCGAAAAAAAAAACCGGTGGGGAATACGGAAGAATAATTGGGGGGTCCCCAACCACAATCTCCTCGCCCCACGCCTGCCCTTCTCCCCTCCCAAACTCCCCTTCCCTTCCATGGGTCCACACGAATGATACTTAGCCCAACAGCCCCCACAGCATACCTGACCTCTGCATGGCTCGAGCACGTGACGTGTTGGTGGGTGAGTGGTTATTGGGCAGCAATTTTAATCCCTTCGCCCACTCTTGATCGTCCCATGCCGCTGCCCCCACCTTTCCTTTGTCCTCTTAAAGCTAACCGTTCCCTGTCACCCTCGCCCCCACCCACCATTATTAATACGTGTGAAAAGATCAGGTGTAATATGATTGTACAAATATTTGTGCATTAACCTTCCATCTTGAAGCTAGGCCTGTCAGTTGTGGGGGTGCAAGGTCTGATGGAGGGCAATCAGGTGCTGAATGCACAAATTTTGTGCCATGTGATTGCACCCGATCCAGACTCTTTATACGTCTAGACACGTGGTCCTTGAAAAGAGAATTTGACCGAGTCGTTGTTACATACGTACCGGAAAATTTGACTGGTTTACCATGTCGGTGGCAAATGTCACAAATCTTGTGAGCTTTTAAGATTGTTTTGTTCTTCTGGAAGAGTTTCAACAAAATTTTGGAATATAATAGTATAAAAATATAGAAAAGTGATATATATATATATATATATATATATATATATATAATTAAGCACATAAATAACATAAAAACTATCACAAAAAACTGCTTCTAAAAATGCGATGTTAGGTGATGTTTTGATTTTTCTTTTCATATTTTATAGCCCTTTGAAAAAATCGTGATAAAAATCACTATATTTTTAAACTATCAGTGATATTTGTGACATAGGGGCTCTCATGTCTCGGCCTTGGCTAGTTTAGAGTTGGTTCCAATGTGTTTACAAGTTTTGCAATTGCAACTCTACAATCATTAAGGGGAGTCTGGATCGGGTGAAATATGATTGCACAAATATTTGTGCATCAATCACTTGCTTGCCCTTCATCAGGCCTTGGGCCCCACAACTGACAGGCCCTGTCCCCGAGATTGAGGGGGTGGTCAGGTGCTTAATGCACACATATTTGTGCAATCATATTGCACCACTTGATCTTTTCACTCATGAAGGGTGTTTGAGGGGTTGTGGATTGGGCTGCTTTGATGATTCAAGCCTTGTTCAGTGGGGATACAAATATAATGGACTGGGCCCGGTGTAGGTTTAACAGAGTCTGACCTAGTTGGGCTTAGCGTCATCTCAGATGTGGACTTTGGTTAGTACTTTTATGGTCCATGATTACTACTATAGTTGCAGAAGAAACCAGTGTTTGCTTTGAGATACCGTGTTTTTCACATGACTTTTGACATGTTAATCACACATTTTTCTTTTACTAAGACATGACTTTAACTTGATAGATACAAATATCTAATATTTACATGATTTTCCAGTTTTTTTTTTGAGGTTGTAAATACATGAAAAATCTGAAAATTGTTAATAGGTCACTTGGCTTGGGGTGCCATCGCTTTGCCATATTACATTACTTCGTGATTGCCACAATGATCCCAATCAATGTTACAAATCTGGAAATTGAGACTTCCACCATGAGAGAAATTCATGCGAGAATTTAAAAAAAAATAAATTTTTTGATGAAAATCAGCAGCATACATACAAAATTTGAAAAAATATTAAACATATTGAAATATTGAAAATATATAATAAAAGTACATTAATACCTTAATATCACAATGTTTTAGAAATAACTAATATTTTCAAAATATCATGATTTTCTAGGATTCCAATAGTTTTTTAAAATATCAAAACAAAATCATGACATTTTTGAAAATATCACCGATATTTGTGACTTCACATGTATAGATCCAATTAGCCACATACCGTAATCTTGATAGGTTTAAATAAAAACAAGACTGTTTTTTTTTTCAAATTTTAAGTTAGCATGTGGTTCAATACTGATCCGACTTACGTTTGAAAGCCTCTTATTAGATTTGACAGATTAACTGACAGCCTGATGAGCACCTTCTGTGGCTTGCTTTGAGTCTTTTTGTATAGATTTTTTGAGACCTTCCAAGTTTAAAGTATTTTAGGAACTTCAATGATCTTTGTTTGAATCTGATTATTAGAAGATACGCTTGGATCTTAAAAAAAAGTACCAAGTAGAATCATGAGTCAACTCCCATCTAGAAGTAGTACTCCAATAACGCTGCGTGCTTGTATGTTGTGTTAAACCCATCTGGTAGGAGCAGTCTGTGCAAGTCACCATGTGATGGGACGTTACAAGTAAGGGTGGATCACCTGCCACGGCCTGGCTTGAGCCTATAAATTAGGCCCAAGCTCGGTCTGAACTGGGATTTTGGCTTGTCCTGGCCCGGCCCATGTATATATATTTTATTACTATTATATATAATATATATTATACAATAGGCCCGACCTGGCCTGATTAGGCCCACGGGCCTAAGAGGCGAGCTGTGGGCTGGGGTTTTACCAATAGGCCGGCTCGAAACAGGCTTTTGGCCGGGCCCATCGACGGGCTGGGCCATTGTCCACCCCAAGTTACAAGTTCAAACTCCACTGATATATGGGTGGTTGAATAACTGCCTAGTAGTGTAAAAAGGCCACTGGTTTGTTTGGTTGGCTAAAGATTATTTGTAAAAGTGAAGGTGTAATATCCAAGAACTTTTAAATATATACATTCAAATTTTTTATGTAAGATAACATAAATTTGGATCTAGGAGCGATCTAAACATACATGTCGATTTCGGGTTAGATGTGTGTTGGAACGAACCAGACTAGATATCCGGTCTAAACCGAAGATGGAGCAGTGTAAACTTCATAGGATCGATCCATATGAGATTTAGATTGAAAGCGGGTTGGATACGTATGCAAGGTTTGGATTGAGATCTAAATGGGTCGACCCTAAAAGGGAATTTTATGAAAAAAAAAGAAAAATGATGAGTATAACTGAAAAGAAAATGGTTTTTGGTGAGAATTTATGAGGAAGAGAAAGGGCAAAAGGGTCCTTTCCTAGGGAAAGGATCCTTCATTTAATGTGGGGGTGCTGCCACATCGCAGCCCCTTCCTCCCTTCCCTCCCCACTCTCCATGACCCCCCCTCTCTCCTCTCAATGACCCTCTCTTTCTCCTTTATTCTCTCTCCTTGCTCTCTTCTCTCTCTCTCACTCTCATCTCTTCCATGCTCTCTCTCTCTCACCTATTGTTCTCTCTCTCTTTCACGTGGATGGATCACCACCTATGCCCTCCCTCTCTTGTTCTTGCCGTGTTACATGGCTATTGTCGGACCACCATCCCTCGTACCACCATTCTCCCCACTATCATCGCTGTCTGGGAGTTCGCAGCCACCAGCCACCGCTACAGTCATCGGCCACCACTTCTATGGTTCCTCTTTGCACAACACTTGGCCACCTCACAGTCCCCGACCATCGCCATGCCAAACTCCTCTCCGACCACCATCTTCAACTACTCTACCCCCCTTTCCTCTCTCAACCGAACTCCTTCTCCCTCCCTCACTGTTGTCTGTGTGAGAGAGGGGAAGATAGAAAAGAAAGAAAGAGAGAAAAGAAAGAAGGAAAAAGAGAGAAAAGAAAGAAAGAAAAAAAAGAAAGGAAAAAGAGAGGGAAAAGAAGAAGAGAGAAAGAGACAGAAGAGAAGAAAGAAAGGGGACCTGTGACTGCTTCCCTTTTGTCTCATCCTCTCTCTCTTCGTTTTGTGCCTGGGTGAGCCACCGCCACCGCCACCACCACAATGGAGAAGGTGGGCTGCACTAACGTAGGACAACAGACCCCTTGCGATTGTACCATCACTGCCGCTGCCTCAAAAACTGCACATTGTCTAAAAAACTATGTTGCACGATGCCTCAAAATCCACGTGTGCTGCCTTAGGAATTGTGCCATTGCTGCCCTACGTGTGTGCTACCTTGTGATCCCCACGGTAGTCTCCCTCAATATTGCATGCCCCCTTGAGTTGCCAATCCACCACTGGAATACGTGCTTATTTAGGAAGTTTGAGAAATCCATAAGGACACATCTCTAAAGGTATAATTCTCAAATTTTTACCAGGGCTTGGGGTACGATTCTCTTACGCTTATCTAGTTCCTAATTATGCAAGGGGTGCGTAAATACTTACCTATCGATGCTTTTAGAACTCGAAACCAATCCTTTTTAGTTTCATATATTTGTTAAAATATTTGGTTGAACTAACTAGAGTTGGGTTTGGAGGATGAGATGTATAATCGTATAACCGTGTTGATCCACAATATTTTGAAGTATTTTGTTTTTTAGGTTGTACTCTTAATATAAAAAGATAAAAGTGACATATATTATTAATTGGTTGCAGGTAATGGTGAACTTTAATTATGTGTTGTATGAGCATATGCCATTGTGACATACACATTGAATATTTGTGATGTGTATTGATACATATGCAATTATGACGTAGTATGTGAATGTTTGTTTGTGCGCATATGCCTAGGGTGTATATCTCCGTTGCACTCATTATCTAAGGTCGAGCTCATGCTATGACTTGTTCCCTTTACAAATTATATTCTAGTGCACTAATATACACTCACATTTGCTCTCTAGGTGGGCCTCATACTGCTTAGTTCGGTTGGTGCATCGCCATAGATAAGACTCACATTGTTGGGGAAAATCAAGTGAATGATAATATTCGCAAGGTAGATGCAATTGGGATGGTTTGCAAATATTGAATATCATTGAAATGTGATACATCCGTATGTACTTGAGGCATACATACTATTATTGATGTGATGTGATTCATGCATATGCAGTTGAGACATACATACAAATGTTGCTGTTTTGTGATTTGTGCATATGCAGT
The DNA here is from genome assembly GCF_984573655.1 of Nuphar pumila. Classification (NCBI taxonomy): domain Eukaryota; kingdom Viridiplantae; phylum Streptophyta; class Magnoliopsida; order Nymphaeales; family Nymphaeaceae; genus Nuphar; species Nuphar pumila. The sequence continues at coordinate 113,405,193 of NC_143258.1, forward strand.
TAAACAATATTTGTAAATGCTTACATAATATGATGTGTGCGTATACAACTGGCATACATATGAATGAATATGATGTATTTTATGATTATACGTAATGTGTGGGTGATGTATGAAATTAGACATAATATATGGATGCGTGCATTAGAAATTAACTACATAGAGTAGTTTGTGCATATTATAAGGTATTTGTTTAAGGTATATCGTATATACGTGGGTGGATGATACATGGTTTGAGTTTTATTTACATAACAGACATCGACCCTCTTACGATGATTTGAAATATGAAACTTGATGTTTGACATTTGCAATGTGGTAAATGGTGGGTTACAAATATGATGCATGTTTGAAAGACATATTTCGTATTGGGTATTGACCCAAATATTTGTTTCGTAAATTGAAATTGTTATTTATGCTTGAAAATATTGCAAGTATGGTGAGTATAATCTATGCACAAATATGAACTAGAGCATAACATTAGTGAATAATCACCTGCATCTGAGGCATGTGGATGATATTATGCAATGAATGGAAGAGGGAGAACTAATGCACAGTGAATACATGCTACAGAAATGACTAAATGATAGATGGTAAGGTGCTGGATCAGATGCTGTTCTATGCAAAATGCAGTAGGTCTAAAATGAAGAAAGGATGTGATGCACATACGATATTGCAAAACTGATGGAATGCTGAATGATAGGTAGGTACATAACCACATGAAGAGCTATATTAAGATGTTATAATGAAATGCTAAAAAAAAAGAAAGATGAATGATACAAGTAAAACAAGATACTGTTAAAGATTAAAATGAAATACCGATCTATGATGAAGAGCTAATGAGACTACAAAATGGAATATAGATGTTGCTATGACGAAAATGAACAAGAGATGAGTGCTTGGTGCCATTATATGCAAAACATGATTGATGCAAAGTAATTAACGTGAACGCTGAAGGTGCAGTTGAATGACAACGACATACTGAGCAATGTGATCAAATGAGAACAGATCTCATGACGATTCAGAGGGGGATTCTTGTTGATCCAACTTTAGGTCAGGGTGATTTGATTTTAGGATAAAACATTTCGCAGCAAACCAAATACGAATCCAGTTTCAGACTCAGCAGGACAGAGCATTTCACGACAGATACAGGGATCTGCAAAATGCTGATGTTCAGATGCTTCTGAATTGAACTCGGTCCAATTATAGGTGTTATGCCACATTGGGTCAATACGAACTCAACTTTGACACAAGGGATGCTAAGATGCAGATGAAGTAACTAGATGCCATTAAAGCAGGAAATAATAAATGCATAATGTTCAACAATGGAACATCAACGACCATCTGCAAACTAGGAATCACAGACGATCAGATGCAAACTGCAGATTCAAATGAATGTGAATGATGAAATACAGGTGGAAGTAGGTGTCGATGAAATGAGCAGACTACAACAGACTATGCGATGCTGCAGTCCGACTCTCTTCATCACATATGCCAATCCGTTGCTCATACGGATGGATGCTGGCACAGAGGATGCTCACTTGGAATGAAAAAAAAAAGTGCAGGAAACGCTAACTAGATGCACATAAACAGAGGATAAAATGAAACGTGCGTGCATAAATTCAACGCAAAACACAAAAAAGAGATAAAAATCATTGATCAAAAGAAAGAAAAAGGAATGAAAGCTAATCAACTGAAATATCAACTAAGATCAATACGTAAAATCTAGAGGAAATGCACAAAACAGGAAGGAAATAACATACTAATGCTGGATACCGAAATATAAGATGAATTGAAAAACACAAAACAGAATAAAGTAAATGAAGAAAGAGCAGTACTCACTAGTTTGTGTGTAAGTTGGGCCAATATAAATGGAACAGGTCTTAAACAAACCCATTTTTAATTGGGTCTAAAAGTTACATCCAAGCCCAACCTGATTGGTTGAGGCCTAGATCTGGGTTTGAGTTTCAATGATGCTTTGGATCTGTATGGGTCAATGTGTTCAGGTATATATAAATCAAATTGAGATGAATTTGGTCCTAAACAGAAACATTTTTACCTAGGTCAAAAGATAGATCCATATGAATTAGCGGTTCCAGTATGATATATCGGAATGTGTCTCTTAGGACCATATGAGAATTTCATTAATGGCTCCATGTGTCTTAATTTTGACAAGGAAATGAATGTTTGCAAACTCTTTTTTTTTTTTTTATAATGAGAAACCCTCGAGAAAAACCCTGGGTGGGGCCCCACGGCCACATTGGCTGGCCTCTAGTCGATAAGAAACTTGAGGTCCTCGTTGTCTACTAGGGCTACACCCAGGGCCGTACTTGTGTTTTATGGGGCCTGAGGCGGAGGGAAAAAATGGGCCCCCTATTAATAATAGGAGTTCGGGGGCAGGGCCTCAAAATTTTTTGAGCCCTTATTAAAAATGGGCTCCCTAATTAAAATAGCCCCCTATTAATAATAGGAGTTCGGGGACACCGCCTCAGAATTTTTTTAGCCCCCTATTAATAGTAGGAGTTCGAGGGCAGGGCCTCCAATTTTTGGGGGGCCCCTAATGAAAATGGAATCCCTATTAAAAGTGGGCCTCTAAATTTTTTTTTGGCCCTTGGGCCCTGAGGCCCAAGTCTCATTGGCCTCTTGACAGGTCCGGCTCTGGGTACACCCAACTATGACCTTGTGGAAATGGACGCCATGATCTTTACCGAACCCAATCCAATGATGATCCATCTCATTTTTAGAGACAGGATCAGGGCAGACTAACCTTGGATGCCATTCAGATATGTCCTGCTCTAGATGAACAACATCTAAATCACAAAAAATGAACAACTTAAAACAAAAGAAAATGCCTCAGATCTCTAGTCTGACCCCTTTCCAATGGACATGAAGTTCTTGAATTTTAGACTAAAATGAGAATCATAGATCCCCATATCTAAGGTCAGGTTCAAAGTGTGGGCTCCATATGTTTAGCCACATTCTTTTGGATCTTTTCAAAGATCAGTGACATTCAAGCACCCAAAGTGAAAAAGCAAAGGCCGAGATCCTAAGATTAAAGTAATATACTACTAGCATTATAAAAATCTAGTTCTAAAAATTATGCCTCAATGCATCCTGACATCTGGTTTAGGTCCATGACCTAAACTATTGTTATTTACATTCAAAGCACTAGGTATGTAAAACTTATTTGGGTCAGATGTTGATAATAGGGATGTAAAAAGTATTTGGGTCAGATTTTGACAATCTCAGATCCAACTAATTAAAGAGGGAGAGATGAGTGGACCTCTCGTCCAACAGTAAAGAGAGAGAGAGATGTAAACTACCATTCTTTTATGACTTCAAAAAACAAGCAACTATGTCGATATGGTATGTGACCACATGGCATCATCCATGTCCATTTCAGCTATATCCACCACCACCACCCTATGAGAAAGGATGAGAGAGAAAGACATTTAAGGCATTTGTATAGGAAAGGATGAGAAAGAGAGTGCCTTTAAGGTAATTGCATGGAAAAGGATGAAAGAGAGTGACATTTAAGGTGTGCATGTATATTTAATGTGAGAGATCCGCATTCTTTTTAGCCATTAGATCTCAAAAGATCCAACGGCTAATAAGAGGGTACTCCAAGAGCACTGTAGCATCACTAATTTATAATTATGTCAAAAGTTAAGTGGGCTTTTGTAATTTTTTTCTAAATCGAATTGTGGGCCAGAATAAATGGAAGCTGTGGCTACCATGGTAAGGTAACCTAACTGGTATTCGTGGTGGCATCCCTTGTGGGAAGACCAGAGCCGGACCTGTAAAGAGGCCAATGAGGCTTTGGCCTCAGGGCCCCTGTGCCCAAAAAAAATTTAGGGGCCCATTTTTAAGGCCAATGAGTATTGTTTAGGTAGTTTATATAAATATTTTATACATTTTTATTTAATATAATATAAATATTTGAAATATTATATTTGTTTAATGTGAATGCAAATTTTATTGTTATTTTGATTCTTTAAAAAAAAATCGGAGGCCCTGGCCCTGAACTCCTAATATTAATAGGAGGCCCATTTTTTCCCTCCGCCTCAGGCCCCATAAGACACAGGTACGGCTCTGGGGAAGACACTGTACCTAAAAGAGAGAAGAGACTATGATGTGTTTGCATGAGAGAGAGAGAGAGAGAGAGAGAGAGAGAGAGAGAGAGAGAGTTCTCCATAGGCGAGGAGGAAAATTACTGAGACAACAACCACGTCCACCACTGCAACCTTTTGGGCACAACCACTTAAGTTAACTCCAAGGAACAGATGTCCGATCTCTCTCTCTCTCTCTCTCTCAGTGTTGCTTTAGCAATTGCACGTCAAACAAAAGCGTGTACAAATGTAGATACACAAACATAAAACAACAAATTCAGTGTAGATACATATATACATGCACCTATACATACACCACATGCTCCCACACACACCAACCTACAACTACATATAATCTCTTCTGGTCTTTTATGGCCACCTTATTGTTTTGCTCACCATTATTGGTTTCATAGATCCCCACCTAGAAATGATTACATTTCATCAAGTGATGCAAACACTTTAACAGTCTCAAAACCTCATCAACCTGTTGATCTCAGGAACAGTTTGTCGCGCAACTTGATGCACTCTTGATCCCCAAAGATTGGCCATGCCAGGTCAAATTCGCTGGCGGGTGTTTGGACGTTCTATAATTAGCTCTAGAGAACGATTGGTCAGCGAAAATCTCATTAACATGATTGCTTGTTTCCCCATCAAATAATGCAACGAAATTTACGCACCAAATCAATGTCATTATTGTTAAGTACATAAATGCATGAACAGTTTAATATCCGTCTGCCTTTGCCAACATGTTCCTGCACATGCACCTCGACATGCACGAGCATTTGTTCAAAATGGATATGTGGCCCAAAAACTCTCTTATCTGTTCACCTAATTAAGCTCTTAGTAGTGCGTCCCTATTTACAAATCCATGAGAGGGTGTTGCTGTGCACCCCCGGAACATGCACTGTAGCTACAGTGCGTGTTCCGGGGCCCCCACTGAGCTCCGCGTGACACTCAATGGGGTGTACGGGGGAGCCGTATACCACCGTACATCAGCCTGCAGGATATACGGCAGTGTACGGCTCCCCCGTACACCCCACTGAGCGCCACGCGGCGTTCAGTGGGGACCCAAGAACACGCACTGTAGCTACAGTGTGTGTTCTTGGGGGGAACATATAACCTGCCCGCAAAATCCATGGATGTATATGAAAAAAAGAATATGATTCTGGACCGGCAACTTTGCATGTTCATTGACACGTTCAAAAGAATTTTGTGCCCACACATATTCTCTTGAAATCTAGGGCCCACTATTGTCTTGGTTCCATTGACCCCATCCCATTTTCGTCCACATGTTTGAAATTCACATTACAAGAAATTTGATTGGTGCTAAATTAATGCCAGTAAAAGTCCGCTTAATGACAATATAGGTCTTTGCTGGCACTAACGTAACACGAGTAGTTTTGCCAGTAAAAGTGCCATTGGTAATACATTTACTGGCGCTAATGCATAGCGTCGAAAAATGTATTTTTACTGGTGTTAAAATAGCGCAGAAAAAATATATTTTCTTATGCTAAAACGCCAAAAGAAACTTCAATTCTATTTTGACGCTAAAATAGCACCAGAAAAATGACTTTCTTGGAGCTATAATAACACCATAAATAACACTTTTTCTGGAGATATAATAGCTTTAGCACTAAAATAGCACCAGAAAACTCATTTTCTAGTGCTAAAATAGTGGTAGAGAAAGTGTTATTTCTGGCATTATTTTAGTGCAAGCAAAGACATTTCTCTAGCTATTTTAGCGTCAATGATATTTTTTTTTGCTAATTTATTTTTTTTCATATAACTTGTTCATACATTCACTAAAAACTAAACCTGCTTATATATAAATTTATTCATTCTAAAATGAACCTGCTTATACATTCATTCATTCATTTAAAAATGAACCAGTTCATACATTCATTCATTTTATTTATTCAAAATAAATTTTCTCATTTATTTCATTCATTCATAAATAAACCTACTCACACATGCATTCATTTTTTGCATTCAATATGAAAAAACTCTTATAATCATTCATTCATTCATCACCAAATGAACATACTTATACATAAATTCATTAAAAAGGAATATATAAATACATGCATTTAGTTAACTTGAAGTAGTTCATACGTATATTAATTCTAAATCTTACTTCTCATTCATTTCATTCATTCTAAATCATACATCTCATTCAATTGATTAATTCAATAATGAACCTTCATATCTCCAACCTCTATAACTCTAATATTCACATTTAAAGCCCTACAAGAAACACAACATTTAAAGCATATAAACATAGACCACTATATATATTTCTTCTTTTAACCCTCCATAACTTCAACACTCATATTTAAACCTTCATAACTCCAATATTCACATTTGAAGCTCTGCGAAAAATACATTTAATACATACACAACTATATATATTTCTTTCTTCAAGCTTTCATAATTTCAACATTTATATATGAACCTCTATAACTCCAACCTCCCTAGCATTCATATTTGAGGTATTGCAAGAAACACAATATTTAAAGCATACATACATACATAACTGTATATATTTCTTCATTCAACCCTGCATAACTCTAATATTAAAGCATACATACACACACAACTATATATATTTCTTCATTCAACCCTCCATAACTCCAACATTAACATTTGAACTAAAAAACTTAGAATATTAAAAAAATTCATGAATTAACATGTTATATAATGTCAGCTAATAAAAAAAAGTTTTGTTTTAAATATGTACAAATAGTTTTATATATAGTTTATAAAATAAATAAAGAATGACATCTAATAACCTGCTATTTTATAATTCAAAATAATACATCAATTATAACCACTGATGAGAAGGGATGTAAGGTGAACATGTTGTCAGGCACTCATCGAGATTACTTTGTTGCTTAAAGATCTTCTTAGCTCGCACCTGAAGTTACTCTAAGCTTTTGTATATTCCTTCAACACCCATACTTTCATCATCTCAGGAATGTCAAACTTTTTCTATAATAATAATATATATATCTTACCTATAGTTGAATGAATAAATATTGCAAAAATAAAAAAAAATTACACTATATACATACTAATAATAAAGTCCAAAGCATCCTTCTTGTAAGAATTTAGTAATGCATGTTAGGAAAAAAATATAAAGGTGTGTGGTCAAGATCTCGTGTGATTGTTCTTATGAAGCAACTTAGGTATTGTGCCTCTCACCCTATGGGTTGGCCATATGTATTAATGCTAGCCTTATGTGTTTGTCTTTGCATCTGTTGAAAATTTAATAATATGTTAACAACATTTATGACAAAATAATCATTTAAAACAAATATGCATTCAATAATATATTATAAAAATATGGTTTATAATGCAAAACCCCTAAAGTCTAAATCATACATGATAAAAGAAATCAGAATTAATATGTATTCACTAAGAAAATTGCAAAGATATGAATTAATATGCAAAACCTTACAATTTAAATCATACTTAAGAAAAAATCAAATTTAGGATGTATTCAATCAATATTAGAAAAATATGGATATCACAAGAAAGCATAATATAATACACTAATTAAATAAAAACCTACCACTATCATGTAGATATTATTCTTTGAATCTGTCAATTGAGGTTTCAATGTTTGTTCCAAGGATATCTATTCTGACCTAATTTATATCAACATTGACATTTATACTTTGGACAACATAAATAACATGCAGTTTACTAGCCCAATATGGTTCTGGCTCATCGTTATTCATATCATGCAATTCACTTACCTATTTATTGCACATCAAATACATCTCGTAGTTTTGTTATAATGACAACCTGCCAATTTACAGCAGTATGATCTTGTACATAAATTCATTGTTCTACTTGAGATGCAAACACATAAATTCATTATCCATGAAATGCAAGTTCATATTGACAATTGTGAAACCAAATTTATCTTTCTTTATCCCTTTTGCATGAGGACCACAGACATCATACAATTCATACTTGAATAGAACAAATCACATATCTCAATGATATTCAACTTTAATGACTTCAATAATGTATCTGTAATAGATAACATCATCAATTATTGAGTTTCTATCTCTTGCACTTGAATAACTTGAAGTTTGGGTACTGACAATAACACCACTATTTTGAGACTTCTTTCTTTTTTCATGTAGTTTTGTATGAAACCGTAAACCATTTATGACAAAACTCATGTATCGCCTTGCCACTTTTTAAGGATAATGAGAAAGCCATATTATCTCATTTTAAAGTTCATCGCTGGTACCTCCATCACGTAGTTGACAAATTTATTACATAAAAAATATGATTAAACATATTAAAAATGTGAAAAAGAAAACAAGGTAGTATTTTTTTATATGGTCCCAAAACCAATTTATAAATTTGGCCTTATAAATGAGCTCAAGTTCACGGTGACTCCTTGAGTGCAGACTTTGAAACGATATTACGTATTGCCGACATGTCTAAAATTTGGTCCAAACATTATAAACTTATTTGAAAAAATTATAAATAACAATTAAATATAAAAATAATCATAAACTTACTGAAGATACAACAATACATATTCATGATTGAATAAAATGTATGTATCGACTTGTTTCAATGTTGAGGGAGAGAGAGATTAAAATCTAAATCATCCTTGAAACAAAATTTGGATTAAGTATGCATTTACTAAATAAATTTCTAAATTAGCAATTAAAATATAAAACCCTTAAAATCTAAATCATACTTGAAAAAAAATGGGATTAGCATGCCTTCACTCAATAAATTATAAAAGTATGGATTATAATCCAAAACTCTTAAAAATCTAAAGCATACATGTGAAAAAAACTTGAATTTAATATGCATTCACTCAATAAATTATAAAAAAATAAATTATAATAAAAAAACCCTAAAATCTAAAGTATACACAAAAAATTCATATTTACTATACCTTCAGTGTGGACACCAGAAAGGATAACGTCGGGAGCAAAGCACTCCGTAGAGAGAGCCACGGTTAGATGTGATGGTGAGAGAGAGAGAACACAAACAAATGGAAAGAGAGATGGGACACCGGTGGTGGTGGTGGCAGAGAGAGAGAAATAGAACATAGACTGCAGATAGGAAGAGAGATAGGACACCAACGATGGTGGTCGGTGGTGGTGGTTGAGAGATAGAGAGCGAGAGAGGGAGAGAGACTTCACGAGAGAAAGAGAGTTTGTGAACGAGTGAAAAGGACAATTTTTTTTTAAATGCATTAGATCTTTACTGACACACTTTTTATGTGCGTTAGAAAAAATTCTTTTTTCTTGTGCAGTTCTTTTATTGCGCCAGAAAAAATAAAATTTTCCTAGTGCATGTTTTGTGTGCGCTAGATTTTTTTTTTACACTGGTGCAATACCTCTAGCACTAGTATAACCCTATTTTTCATTGAAACTACCTAAAATAACGCTAGCGAAAAGGTTCGTTTATTGGCATGCTTAGGGGGATGTGCCAATAAAAGAGCTTTTCTTATAGTGTTAGTTTTTCTTCATAATGCACATATGTATATGGGGCCCATCAACCAGAGATTAGACGGCAAACTAACTTGATTTTTTGTAAACTTGGTATTGCATGGGTTGTTCTTTTTCTTTCATCATAACCATGCTTTGCAAAAACAATAAGACAATTGTTGTTTGGATAATAAGCAATTAACAAGTAGATTGCCTAGTTTTTAACAATTGTTGCTTGGATGACAGTTCACCCAACTTGAAATTCTGTTTCAGTCTTCCCCAAAGTTATCCCTATCGTCATACCCTTCCCTAGGATCTCATTGATGCAAGTTGTTTTGATCAAATTGGACCCACTAGATGTGATCTATACCACCCATTTAATGATCACTATAAGAAAAATGTGGATTAGTGACAGACACTATCCGTCGCTAAACAATTTAGCAACGGATTGGCGACGGATTAACGATGGATAGCGTCCATCGCATAATCCTAGTCGCTAATTAGCGATAGAACTTATCCGTCGCTACGTCTGTCGCTAATTTGTGACAGATTAGCGATGGACATGATCTGTCGCGAGTATGTCATTATTTTAAATTAGCGACGGATATTATCCATCGCAAGTCCGTCGCTATTTTAAATTAGCGACGAATAAAATTCGTCGCTAATCTATCACTAAATTTAAAAAAAAAATTAAAAAAAAAATTGCTCCCTACCGGGCGGTATTCCGACAGCAATAGGCCGGACTTGTATCGTACCACACATGCATTGCACCCGAGCGGCCCAGCCCGCCACTGCGGGGTCTTTTGCACAAAACCGGAATGCTCTCCAGCGTGCTCTCTGTTGCGCTCTCTGGCGAAGGCGGCGATTAGCGAGGTGATCATCCAGACGACGTGCAGCTTCAGTCCGTCGTTCATGTAAAATGACTCCGGAATGCCTCCTTGGTCCTTAGGGCCGCAATTGGGGTCCCTCTCGGCTTCAATGGTGGGATCAATGGGGAGATCGTAGCCAGCAGCGGGCCACCGGTGGAAGGAGGGGGAGACGAGGATGGTGCAGCTCTTGGGTGAGCTCCTGAACTCGGCCTGCCACTTGAGGAGGGTGCCGCCATCGACACTGAGCTTGCTGTCGGGGAGCTCGATGCAGAGCCGACAGAGCTCCTTGAAGAAGCGAAGGACCTTGCAGGGAGAGTGGTGGGAGACGATTTAAATCGAAAAATTTCGAACAAGGAGAGAGGGAAAATTTTGTGCCTCAGATGGGACAATTTAAATCGAAAATTAGCAACGAAATTAGCGAGGGAATTATTTCGTAGCTAATCCGTCACTAATTAGCGACGAAAAAAATCCCTCGCTAATTAGCGACAGATTAGCAACAGAATAATTCCCTTGCTAATTTCGTCGCTAATTAACATTTTTTCTTGTAGTGTTTGGCGATGAAAAAATTTTGTCGCTCATTAGCGACAGAATTACGAGGGAGATATTTCTGTCGCTAATTTTGCAAATATTTTGAATGTTAGCGACAGATAGTTTTCTCTCGCTAATCTGTCGCACATTTGCGACGAAAAAAATCTGTCGCAAATGTTTGTCGCTAATCCACGTTTTTCTTGTAGTGGATTATCAACACTTGAATCAATAATTTGTTGATTAAAAAATCTACATTGAAAAAACATGGAAATTTTGTTTTTTGTTTTAATTGAAAACATGATTCAAGAGTCTATTCCTATTAAATTGGCTCATTTATGGGTCAGATTTGATCAAAAGACTTCCATCAATAGAGCTCAGAGGGTTTATGATGATGTGGGATGATATTGGGAATGAATGGAACCAAGTTGCTAGTTGGCAGGTATCCAACCTCTATCACTGACCACACATTGACAGGGCTTTGGTTGGTAAAATCCTCAAAGTCCCCCAGCCCACATGGGATTACACCCCGCTTTAACCTTACAACATGGGACGTCCTCCATGAGTTTCAAACTTTGTACGTTCAGTCAACTTGGTGGCATTCACAAATCACCCTATAAGACAAATAAAGCCCTTTTATGATATTTTTTTGATAGACAAGCTGGGATTAGGTAGATCCCTACTAGTTACATTAGAGATCAATTACATATTACACTGATAGGGAAACAAATCCAAAGGTTTATCCTGTTGGATTTGGAATTCGAGAAAACACTTTATTTGATCGTTAATCTTGTTCATTCTAAATCATTGAAAAGAACAGAAATGAAATATAATGCAGAAGCATACCTAAATCCATTGATGCTTCGATGGATCTTTCATAATTAGTTTGATCTTTCAAAACTTCTATATGTGGCATTTCCTTCTTCTCTAAACCTGATGAGAGAGGAACAATTTTCTTTCTTAATGGAGAGGTAAAAGAGAACAACCACTATATATGGTTTTGGGGACCATAACCTAATTATAACCACCTTATAGTCTATTTCCAATTTAGCCCATCATAAAGTGAGAAATTGATAAATGAGGGCACATGAACTTTCTACACATAATATAACCATACTCTATGAGATGTCATATAGCCCAACTGTATAAGATCACTTTATATGGGCCTTAACCTTAGACAATTAATAATGTGTGATTAAACATATGTAGGCCCACAAATTTATCTAACAATCTCCCACTTGGACCACATATGTCACTTCACAATCACACATTATAACCTTATGAGCTCAAAAAACACTGTCTTATTAGATGACATCTCTAACAATATGGTCCATTGATCATGTCAATATAGAACCAAAGAGGTTTTCATTACAAATACCATAATTAGACCCATCAATGATCACATATATTGACATAACCAATGACATAGATCAAGTATGGATGTGAAGCATGGAAATTACATGTAATGTGATCCAAACATGCCTATTTTCAATTGGTCTTGCCTTATTCTGTAGTGAGATCATAACAAGTGAGCACAAAATAAAACTGAAACCTGAACTTTATACTGAAGTGGTAAAATGAAACTTTATTATATCACAGAATGTCCAAATCTAAACTCCCACTAAACCAGCATATCATTAAATGATATAACACCCATTCGAGCAGTATGCTCGTGAAAGACCTTGGGTGATGAACCTTTGGTAAGCAGATCCATAATTATGGAGTTTGTGCCAAATGTTTTATAGATATTTGACTATTCTACACTCTTTTTTTAACAAGGAACTTCATGTCAATATGCTTTGACTTCAACGAGCTTTTATTATTATTGGAATATAGCACTACTGAATTATTATCATAAAACAACTTTAGTGGTTTTTCAACATTATCCAAAATCTACAGCCCAGTGAAAAAATTGCGTAACTATATTCCATGATTGGATGCCTCAAGCAACAAACTCTACGACCATAGTGAAAGATGCAATGCGTGTCTGCTTGACACTCCTTCAAGAAATAGCTCCTCTGGCCAATAGAAAAACATAACCTAACGTGGATCTTCGACTGTCTTGGCATCCGACATTCGACAAAGTTAGAATCAGAGTACCCAATCATCTCTAACTAATTTGACTTTCTGTATGTGAGCTTGTAATCTTTTGTTCTTTGTAAGTACTGTATAACTCGTTTTGCTACGTTCCAATGATCCATACCTAGGTTACTTAGATATCTGTCTAACATTCCAACAATGTAGACTATATCCCGACATGTACACACTTGAGCATACATAAGACTCCCTACAACAGAAGCATAAAGAGTCTTTTTCATATCCTTAACTTCAAACTGGTGTTTAGGGCACTGAGCAAGACTAAACTTGTCTCCCTTAGCAACAGTGGTGTCACCTGATTTATAGTCCTTCATGCCAAATCTGTCAAGAATCCTTTCGATATAACTCTTTTGTGATAATCCAAGAATATCCTGAGAACGATCTCGATGTATCTGAATCCCTAATACAAAAGAGGCATCACCAAGACTTTCATTTCAAATTTCTTTGTCAGAAATTTCTTGGTTTCGTGCAATATACCTATATCATTACTGACAAGTAATATGTCATCGACATATAAAACTAAAAAAATATATATACCCCCACTGAACTTATGATATATGCATTCATCAGCCACATTTATCTTAAAACCAAATGAGAGGATAACTTGATAAAATTTATGATACCATTTACGGGAAGCCTGCTTAAGTCCATAGATGAATTTCTTCAATTTGCAAACTATTTTCTTTGCCTCGCTTGAGACAAAATAATTTGGTTGTACCATATATATTATCTCATCAATGTCACCATTAAGGAATACCGTCTTTACATCCATCTGATAGAGCTCCAAATCATAATGAGTCACGAGTGCCATCATAATTCTGAAAGAGTCATTCGTTAAAACTGAAAAGAAAGTCTCTGCATAGTCAATGCCTATCATTTGAGTAAATCCTTTTGCATTAAGACAAACCTTATATCTTTTCACATTACCCATTGAATCTCTCTAGGTTTTAAATATCTATTTACAACCAATGGGCTTTACACTTTCAAGTAATGGGACAAGATCTCATACGTCATTGTCTTTCATGGATTTAATCTCCTCATGCATGGCATCTATCCACTTTTGAGAGTTAGAATTCTGTATAGATTAATGAAAGTTGATTGGAGCATCTTCCCTTAAGCCAGTATCACCCTAATGTTCTTTGAGAAAAATAATATAATCATTTGGAATTGCCTTTCTCCTCTCTCTAGTGGATTTCCTTAATGACACTTGTTCTTGAGTTACTTGAGGTGTGACTTGAGGTGTTTTTTGAGGTTGTTGAGTTTGTATTTCAAGAAGAAAAACTTGATTTTGGATAAGATCTTGAACATTGCCTTGTTCGGGATTTGTTTAAACAATATCAAAAAATAAAATCTAATCATTGTCAACAACAACTGTAGGAAGAAAAACAAATTCTTCTTCAAAAGTAATATCTTTTACCCTATCACTCCCCCCAAACACAACATTCTCAAAGAAACAAGCATTTTTCATCTAAAAAAATGACTTATTCTCAGGGTCATAAAATTTACAACCCCTAGATCTTTTAAAATACTCAATAAAATAACAGCTAATCGTTCTTGAATCCAGTTTCTTTTCATGTGGCCTATATGGCCTAGCCTTAGTTGGACATCCCAAAATATGGAAATGCTTCATACTAGGCTTTTTGCTTATCCACATTTCATATGGGGTCTTGTTACGGCTTTAGTTGGTACCTTGTTTAGTACATAAGTTGCAGTCTTTAGTGACTCAACCTAGAGGGACTTTGGTAAGGTAGAATGAGAAATCATACTTCTTATAATATATTTTAAGGCTCTGTTTCATCTCTCAACAACACCATTCATGCTAGAAGTGCCTGACATGGTGTACTGAGTGACGATACCATATTTCTTTAGGAATTTAGCAAAGGACCCTGAATGTTGTTCACTTGATCCATCATATCTACCATAGTATTCACCACCATAGTTAGATTTGACAACCTTAATCCTTTTGCCAAGTTGGGTTTTAACTTCAGCCTTAAACGATTTGAACACATCTAGGGACTGAGACATTTTATGAATCAAATATAGGTACCCATAACGTGAATAGTCATCTATAAATATAATAAAATATTATTGACCATTTCAAGAAGCCATAGAGAATGGTCTACAAATATTTGTATTAATTAGTTCTAAGATGTCAGTTCTTCTGTCGGCACCTATTTTCCTTATGTTTGTTCATTTCCTTTTTATGCACTCAACATAAACCTTTAAGTTGATGAAATTAAGGGAGTCAATAATTTTACTTGTCATAAGCCTTTTAATTATTTATTTAGAAATGTGACTTAAGCACTTATGCCATAATAAAGCAGAATTCTCATTGGCTAATTTTTGTTTTATACTATGTGAACTTGAATGCAAGGTTTCATGACATGAGACATCAATATTAAGTAAATATAGGTTATCGAACAAGATAAAGAACCAGTTCCAATAAGATTTGAATTAAGAAACAACTTAAATTGACTATTTTCAAATAAACAAGAATAACCAAATTTGTCTAATATGAAAATAGAAGCCAAATTCCATCTAAATGATGGTACAATGTATGTTTTTTTCAAATCCAAATAAGAACCAATCTTTAATAATAACCTAAAAGTCCCTATTGCCTCAACTTTAATTGATTTGCTATCGCCTACATAGATGAATCTTTCAGCATCAATTGTTGTTCAACAACTTAGGCAACCCTGCATAAACATACTTATGTGAGTGGTAGCACCAGAATCTATCTCCCAATTGTGTTTGGGTACAAAAGTTAAATTAACTTAAGAATAAACCAAAGTAAGGAGGGTACCTTTCTTTTTACTCCAAGCATGATATTTGATACAGTCCTTCTTTATGTGACCCTCGCCTTTGCAAAAGAAACAACTAGACTTTGGATTATGATGTCTCTTCTATTTCTTCTTTGATTGAGGGTCTAGTGCAGCTTCTTTATTCTTTTTTCTTTTTTTAAATTTGTCTTTAGAGGTAACCCCCAAGTGAGCACTTTCTATCTTTTCTTGCTTCATCGTTTTCTCTTCTTGCACACAATGCAAAATGAGCTCATTAAGAGTCCATTTATCCTTTTGGCAGTTATAATTGGCCTTAAATTGACTGTTTTGTGTGAAAAGAGATATCAGAAATAAATGCACGAGTAAGTTCTCAGACGATTCTAACTTTAGTGTCTTTAGTTTTAAAGTAAGATAAGACATTTTTATAATGTACTCCCTTATGTTCCTTTTGCCTTCATACCTCATTGAAACAAGACTCAAAAGGAGAGTATTTGTCTTAGCATTTTCATTTTTAGCAAAACATTTTTCAATTTTCTAAAGGAACTTCTTGGCATTAACATCTTCAGACATAGTGCCCTAGATGGTTTCCGAAATTGCACGTTTCATGATTACAAGACTCATGCGATTGGATCGATCCCACCGCTCATGGTTCCTTTTATCCTTAGCAAAACTTCTATCTATAAGAGCATGTGGTTGATCCTCTTGAAGTGCAAGGTCCAAATCCATACACCCAAGAACACTCATAACACTCTCTTTTTAGTTTCTGAAGTTAGAGCCATTCAAAACAGGGGTCAAATTGATATTTGCAGATATCGTAGAAGCATAAATATTAACTGAATCAAGAACAAAAAAATCATAACAAGTTCACAATTAACATACAAATTTCCATGCATTAACATAAACTAACATATTTAAACTGTGGTGAACACCATCACAAGATACCCAGCACAACATTGACATTTAGTCTTTGAACAAAAATGTGAACGTATAAGTGGTACTCTTCATCACAGTAATCAAACATGGATAATTAATCTTGTCAAACAACAAGTCTTTCTTTGGAACGGCTCGTTGTTCACATAAAAAACTTGATAATCATCCCATGTTTATTACTGAAAATATTTATATTTAGGCTCGACCAAATAGTAATCTTCCTTTAAGCCGATCACTATTCACATGAAACCCAAATATATAAACATCTCAATATCCCAAACAAGTCAATCTACATAAAAGCGGTTACTTTGGTAACATGTTGTTTCAATCAACTTATTTTAGAATATCATATCCTTATTCTAAAAAGAATACCACGATTCAAATATGTGAATACATGTATATGAACAAAAGAAAACATAATCATAATCCATATAGGATTGGAAAATAACTGAAGTCAACCCTCTAAAGGGACCCAAAATTCAAACTTAATGGCCCTGAATCCAATAATAAAATAAAAAAAATCCTTATTTTTTTTATTACGAGTTTTAAGGCACATGCGAGGGTCTGGCTCACAGGGTCGGGCCAAACCCAACTGGCGGGTCAAAACAGCCCTGACCCAGCACGGGTCAGACCTCAACTCAGATCGTACGAGTACAAGGCTGGGACATCGGGTTGGGTCTTACCAGGCCTGACCCACGGGTCAGGTCAAACTTGACTCGGCACGGGTCTGGCTCCCAGCTGAACTGGATCGGTCCCCCCCCCCCCCGCCCCGCCGCCTTGGTGGGGGAGCCAAAGTCGGCCCGGCCCACGGGAGGAGGGAGATCTTGACCAAGCACCCGAGAGGCCGAACATGATCCCAACTGCCACTGGGCCCAAACTACCCAACGACGGTGGCTGGGGCGAACTGGATGCCCCACGCACCGTCGCCAGACATAGTCGGCCCCAGATGGTCAACGATGGTGGCTAGGGCAAATTGGATGACCCAGACCACCATCGATATCTGACTGGCTGACATTGATGCCCCTCGTCCGAAGATCTAAAAAGGGCGACCCCGTCCAACGAACTGAATGAGCGACCCCCCTCCCCCCCGTTCGACGATCTGAATGGGTGACCCACCCCGTCCGGTGAACTGAATTGGTGACTCTTTCATCTGATGGTCTGAATTGGCAACCGCCCCCGTCCGATAATCTGAATGGGCAACCCACTCCGTCTAGCAAATTGAATGGGCGACCCCTTTTGTTCGACGATCAAAAAGACAGACATAAAAGGGGGAGGGCCGATCGACCCTCTTGCCTATCTTGTGACCCAAAGGGGAGGGCCAAACGACCTTCCTTCCCATCTTGTTCGGTGACTCAAAAAAGAGAAGAGCCAAACAACCCTCCCATCTGCTCGAGCGTATCCGAATGGCGCAAGGAGGGTTGATTGGCCCTCCTTTGCCCATGCCCTACCACCAATCAAAAAGGAAAAACTTAAGGAAAGGGGATCCGATCCTTCCCCTTTCCTCAAGAACCGTGAAGGCACCCATCAGTGTCTATGCCAAAAACTGTCCACAGTAGATCACCAATCCCAATAAGAAAAACAATGGCAAACCCAAATATTTCAATGATTCAACAAGAACAAGGCACTCTGATACCAATTATTGGATTTAAAATTTGAGAAAACACTTTATTTGATCGTTAAACTTGTTCATGATAAATCATTGAAAAGAACATAAACAAAACATAATGTGGAAATGTGCCTGAATCCATTGATGCTCTGATGAATCTTTCACAAGTTTGATCTTCCAGAACCTCTATATGTGGCATTTTCTTCTTCTCTAAACCTGATGAGCGAGAGACCATTTTCTTTTTTGATAGAGAGGCAAAAGAGAACAACCACTATATATGGTTTTGGGGATCATAACCTAATTGTAACCACCTTATAGTCTATTTCTAATTTAGACTATCATAAAATTAGAAATTGACAAATGAGAGCACATGAGGTTTCTACACATAATATAACCACACTCTATGTGATGTCATATGGCCCAACCATATAAGATCACTTTATATGGGCCTTAACCTTAGACAATTTATAATATGTGATTAAACATATGTAGGCCCACAAATTTATCTAACATATCCTTCCAACATCTATCTCATCTAAGGAGCTTAAGCTTTTCAAGTTGCATCACAGTTTATATACACTCCCTTGAGGTCCAAACACATTAAATAGCATGAGAAAATCTATTGTTGTCCATCAAGTGGTGATTTATTCTTCCTTGCAATGCATTTTTCACCACCTGAATCTCTTCTTGTACTCTCAATGATGACATTCTTAATCCTCATATCCTGAAGGATTTCAATCCACCAAATCCATTCTCTTGTCTTAGTACTAGACTGATGCACCCATCCAGCTAATTTTCAGAAAACTCTCTCTCTCTCTCTCTCTCTCTCTCTCTCTCTCTCTCTCTCTCTGAGGGTAGTTTTTCAACAAATCGGGTTGACACTGTGATCCAAACACTGCATCAATCTTGTTTTTTTCATGACAATAATGGCTTTAAGCCACATTTATGGTGTCCCCCGAACACACCCTAAAAGAATGTTTCCTTACTGTATCCAATAGACGTATTGCATATGCACATGCTCATAATCATAGACCACACACATGCGTGCATGAAAGTTGTGCTTCTCCCCACCAATTGTTCGTTGGACGGGGCTGTTGCTGCTTAATTCTTGAAGTTTTCCTTATATCATCTACTTTGATTGAGTAAACTGCAAAACAGATTTATAACGACCATGGTGGTGCATGTCACAACTATCATCCTCTAAAGAGTGTCGTTGTCAGCTTTTTGCTATTTTAGAAACTATGATGCCTCACCATCTAGTTCAGCCGTGAATGTAATTGACCACAAGGTTGTTGATAGCCACATAATCTTAGCTTGGCCAGCCGGTTTGCTAGGTGCACGCCAATTGTGGATCTCTATGGATATTCACTATGATTTTTCCAAGAAGATGCATATTGTCTATGCTCTATAAAGAAATGCATGACCAAGCTTTCAAGATGAACTATGAAGATTTTCAATCCAAAAAAGGCCTTATGTTTTACCATTATCGTCTTGCAGAAGAACATCATTACAAAACATGTGCAGAAAGAGGGCGTGTGAAAGAGCCCACAAGAGCTAAATACATCTTCTTTTTTTTTTGAAAGGCAAGCTGAGATTAGGCAGACCCCCACCAGTTATTATTCAACATACCACACTAGGTTTTGAACCTGCAACATCCCACCATAAGGAGCCATGCACTGACAGCTCCTACCACACAGTGCCCCATTGGTACAAGAGTTTTATACATCTAGGTAGATGGGTTGACTTAAGGCTTTTATGTTGGAGATCAAGAGCTCAATACCAAGGTGCGAGTCATTTGCCACAATGCCTAAGCCAAATAAGAAACTACCCCTGGTGGGCAGAGGGGAGTGCTCTTGCAGTTTTACATTGTGGACGCCAACTCAGGTCTATGGTCAATATGACCCCTCTCGGCCAGTATCGAACGTCAACTATAAAAGTGGTTTCACCATGTTACATCAAAAAAATGGGCGGGAGATAAATACGAGTTGGATGGATGTAGTATCTACCACAGATTCATAATCTTGGTATCAAAGCTAACAAAATCATATTTTTTCATAAAAAAAGAAACAAATCAAATGCGGATTCCAAACAAATGGGCCATGCCAAACACATTTGTGGGGTTAGATTAAAAACAAATAAAAACGGAAGCACCTCATCCATTCAAACCTCATCTCGTCTGCATATATATATATATATATATATATATATATATATATATATATATATATATATATATATATATATATCATCAAACATGTAAAATGTCTGATACAAATCAGATGCTTTAATTTTGTGCTGCTGATCGCCTGCACGATTGCACAAATTTTTGTACACTGAACACTTTTTAGCGGACAGTCCAGAACCATCACTAAATCTCTATTTTTTTAGATGCACGGCGTGCGGCCACACGATTGAGCATTCAATGATATATATATATATATATATATATATATATATATATATATATATATATATATATATAGAGAGAGAGAGAGAGAGAGAGAGAGAGAGAGATGAATCACTTTTTTTGGGCAAAAGAAAATTATGTAGAAACTTACACAAAATCTCACTTATTAGATTCTATTATGGAGTAATCACCTCCAAAATCTAAAGAATTGACCATGATATATCTGATTCATGTTAGCCCCAGGTCTAGGCTCAAATCCCATGGGCATCACCCTCTATGCAAGCCGAAGCGTGGCGACTCCTTGGGGGTAGGGATGCACCACGAGCCAAGCTAGCTCAGGCTTGACCCATTTAAGCTTGGCTCGAGCTCGTTTGAAAAATAAATGAGTCAAGCTTAAACAAGGGTTTACGCTCAGTACACGTAAATGAGCCAAGATTGAACAGGCAGTCTAGCTCGGATATGCTCGATAAACCTGATTAAGCTTGGGTCACATAGTTAGTTATATAAAGAAATTAGATTTTATATATGTATAATATTTTTCTTTACATAAATACAAAAATAGGTGTTACCTTAGTTGGTAAGTCTTTGGACTCTTTTGAAAGCGACTTGTGTTTAAATCCCACCACCTTTCTTCTAAAATTTGCTTTTGACACAAAATTTAAAATAACCTTTGAAATTTTTTTATAAATGTATTTAGCTGGATCCGAGCTGAGCTTTCTCGAGCTCGACTCGAGCTGATCTCGGGCATAGGCTGTTCAAGCTTGGCTTAGCTTGAGCTCAAGCCGAGCTTGAACAACCAGTTCTTCTCAAGACAAACTGAGCCAGCCCAAGCTCGGCTTGAACCCGGCTCGTGTTCATCCCTACTTGGGGGCGAGGGGTAAGCCCTTGAATTTTAAGCTACCAGCACAATGGCCGTAATTATGGCAGGCACAACCAACATGACTAGGTCTCTGATCTTGAGGCAGTTTCTCCAAGTAGAAAAAAAATCTGATTCATGTGTATTACCATAAAAAAGGATACAAAATTGTGAATGCTACTTCCGTTATTCACAGTCAGTAAAAAGAGGGACCAGCCTCATTGTGCTGATTAGAGGACACCTTTGATCGTTCCCCTCTAATGTTGTGATGAGTTCCCTCCCAGTTAGCTGATCAATAGGATTCGTTTGCTAAAGAGCTGTCAAGTGATCTACACTTGACGTAACAGTGGTCTTCTTCTTCCAACATGAAAAGCTTAAAGCACTCGCAAAGATATACAAGCAATGAAAGAAACAAACCTCACTTAAAGGATACGAGGATTGATTTGCCATAGAGCAAAGCAAAGTTGCAGCAGTTCCTAGTTATGGGTGGTGAAAGCACTAGCAAACGATCATGTAGTGGCTTCACAAAGCCTATAGCTCAAAACGAGCAAAGCGACCTTCCTTGGGGAACTGAGCTCTAATGAATATATATATATATATATATATATATATATATATATATATATATATATATATATATATATATATATATATATATATATATATATATATATATATCGATTGTAAAAAATGGCAACTAAAGTAATGGAGTCATTAATTTTGAGCTGGATGGACAGACACAAGGTCTATTGAAGAACAACCTATAGTAATTGCCTTGCCCTTTTTCTTCTTTTCCTTTTCTTTTTGATAGGCTAGCTGGGGGACGACACCCTGTGGGAGTCAAACCCATGACTCTTTGGCTCTGGTAGCACTGTTTAGAAATATAAAATTTAATGCAGAAATAGGACCCGATCCAATCTCAGCTAATGAAGAAAATAGCACCAAAAAGATAAACATCCACACGAGTCGTGAATCCAAAACTGCAAAGGGATCTCAAGGATTTCAAACTGTTATAACTTCACCTAAATCTAAGGGAAGAATTGTAGAAACTATAGGGGGAGATAATTTATTTATTGGAACCTCTTCCTTTGAGATTGGTGAGAGAGGAAGAGAGAAACTTACCTTCCGTGGACATAGACCTCACCAGCTGAACCACGCATGAGTGCTTTCCATTGTGTGTTAATGTTTGTTAGAGTGCTCCTTGTCTGATTTTGATCTCTGATCGTATGGAGCCTTATTTCTCTTTGCTGGATCTTTTGTATCTCAGTATCCTTGTCATTCATAAACATCTGTAACCAGATTGGTGGTGTTGTGCTACTGCCACTATTGCAGATTTCGTGGTTCGTGCTGATTCGTGGTCTGTGACCATTACTCGAGCCATGTTCAAGACTGTGATAATTGTCTTGGTTCGTGCTATTTGTGATCGTTGTTCGAGCCTTGTTCATTACTGAGGTTGCTGCCTCACCATAGCTCTTACTGATCTTGTCTACAGCCAATCCCTTTGTTTTCATGGCATCATCCGCATCTCAGCTAAGTACTACTATGTCCTTACTCATGTCACTAGTACCTTCAAACCTTTCTTGAATATCAAACTGAATGCTGAGAACTATTTTTTTGTGAGAGTCTCAGTTCACTCCCTTACTTCTCTCTATGACCCTGTCCAAACAAGTATAACGTTTCTATTGATGGTAAATCTGAAGAGATAATTCCAAACTACCTGTCATAGATGAGACGGGACCAGCTGCTTCTTAGCTGGATAATGCCCTCATTGACAGAACTGGTTCACTCTCAGATTGTAGGTCTAAGAACTTATAATGTTTGGATCACCCTAAAACAGACTTATGATTCACACTCTCACTGAAGAGTGATGCAGTTGAAGGATCATATGCAAACACTAAAGAAAGGGCCTCTCACGATCCACGAATATTTTCAGAAACTCAAAACTATTGCAAACAAGATGGCAATGGCCTCTAAACCGGTTAGTGAGGAGGATATGATCCTTTAAATTCTTAGAGGCCTTCCCGTAGAGCATGCAGCTTTTAAAACATCGATATCCACTTGGTCAGTCCCCCTCACTCTCAGCCAGCTAAATGGTATGTTGCTCTCTTAGGAGTCCCAACTTTCTGATCAAGAAACCAGCCAGAACAATGCATTCACTCCCACTTGAACTATGCCAAGCAGAATAATCAATACCCTAAAAATAATAACAGGAACTATAGGAATAGAGGCAGATAAGGAAGTTGGCAGTTTACAAAACTAAAAGGCGAGAAGATCAATATCACACGACCTCACACACGTAAAGAATCACACTCACACAGGACACCGATTTACATGGTTCGGTTAGAAATAACCAACATCCATGGTCATGCAAAGACCACCGCACCTACCTCACCTACCGCAACTCTCTATTGTCGCTTGCGGTTCTAGCTGGTAGGTGGGAGGACCACTGTGTGGGGTCGACCCCCCCAAGATCGGGCGGCTAGCGAACAAACGCTGCGAGGTGGGCCCCATGGTTATTGCCATTAGTAATATGTCACATAGGTGCGGGTACGGGTGCAGATGCAACACTTTAAAAAACTTGGGTGCAGGGGTGTGTGGAGGATTATATTATATATATATATATATAACAGTTTTAGGTTTTGTGTGCATTTATGTATTTATATATATAATATAGATAAAAATGAACTTGATTAGGGTGAACTGAATCTACTTTTGGATAAAAATGGACCTCAATGTGGTTGACTTCACCTAACACAAAGGAAGAGTCCGTGTGACATAGCATTAGCGTAGCGGAAGTGTGGTGGGTCCTGCTGCCATTGTCGCAATCACCTCATGGTTTGTGTACCACCTCAGGTGCACCGAGTCCGACTCAGTTTCACCAAGCCAGCACGGCAGAATCTTGCTAGCCCTCCCTCGACCTGCCTTGACAGGCGCAGTCAGGCTGAGCTCGGCTAGAATCGAGCCCAACTCGGTCCGGTCAACTTGTTATAGGTTCGGGTTTGACCCCTGCGACACAATCATCGCTTATTCAGCTAATATAAGATTTTTTTACGCAGCATGATAAAATCCTTTTAGCGCACCACATTGGTACAACAAACGAGGCACACTTATCAAGGCATGAGCTTTTAAGAACCTATACTTGGAATCGTTAGAGATTTAGACCATATCCGAGGTAGGGAAAAACTACACTTGATGTTGATAAAGAAACATTTCTAATATATAGATTTTATTTAAATTAGATGTATGCTGCTCATAATACGGTTAATTCTATGATAGGTTGATAGTGATGCTCATGCATGACAATTATCAGGTCTGTTTATGTATTTCATACATTTGGGTTTGATGGACAGATGTATCATGGGGTTTGTGTATAAGCACCATGTAAATGTTTCTTTAAATCTTGAGCTTCGGATAATGATCCGATCATGTTGATTGAACCTTGTGCGCATTAAGATAATTGTGCAAACTGTATTTTCTTTCCTGAAAATCTATGTCCTTTCAACATGATTGGTTGATATGTGTTGGCTGGACTGAATTGACTATATTTCTAGCTAGGGGGTTGGCGGGTCTGGGATTGGTAAGCCGACTAACTTCCCTAGCATATGGCAAAAATTACACTTCTGCCAGTAATTGTGTAAATGTTGTTTATGGTACCAAGGAAGTGGCACTTGTGGGCGTGGAGTGTTAATGTGAATAGAGAGCGTTAGTTTCCATCTCATTTTATATTCTGAGTACAAGGTAAGTTGAGCTTCACATGATTTTTACATTTGGAAATATCTTGAGTTTCCTTATCTCCAGAATTCGAAGATCTTGATGGCCTCAACTGCTTATCCTTTTCCTTGATTATAGGTGGATCAATATCTTTTCCTTAAACTGCTTTTGGTAAGATGTTGATCCTTCTTTGGACGACTTCATCATTTGAGTTATCATGAGAATCCAGCTGGGAAACTTTTTCACGTGATTCACTGTACTTATCCATATCTCTAACAGCCCCCTACAAACTCAATGGTCCAGGGTGAACGTTGAGTTTGTACCCTAATATAAAAAACCGTTGAGAAGATAGAGGTTTTGCGAAAATGTCAGGTAACTGATCATTAGTATGGAGATATCTAACTTGCAACTCCTTAGCTACTTTGTTGTGGATGAAATGAACGTCAATTTCAATATGTTTGGAGCATGAATGAAAAACTGGATGAAAGGCAAGATATGTCGCCCCAATATTATCACACCAAATCGTTGGAAGAGAAGACGATAAACCGAGTTCACGTAGGAGGTATCCAACCCAGGTAACTTCGGCAACTGAACTGAAGAGAGCATGATACTCCACTTCGGTGCTTGAACGAGAAACAATGCTTTGCTTCTTTAAACTCCATGAAACCAAAATTAGGACTAATAAACATTGCGTAGCCTCTTGTTGATTTCCTATCATCAGGATAGCAAGCCCAATCTACATAACGAACCATGAGAAGACCATATTGAATGGTGGATTTGAGATAATGCAAGATCTGTTTGACTATCTACCAATGGTCTGTAGCCGGCCTATGCATAAATTGACATACTTTATTTACTGCAAAGGAGACATCTGGCCTAGTGAGAGTGATGTATTGTAGAACACCAACAATATTGTAATACAGTATGGGATCTTCAAGTGTAGAACTAGTAAATGCTTACAGAGATGAGTTTGTAGCCATGGGTGAGCTGACAAGTTTGCCTCCAGACATATGGACCCAATTTAAGAGATCCAAAATGTATTTGTGATGGAACAAAAGAAGACCATTTGGAATATATAGAACCTCAACACCCAAGAAGAAGTGAAGTGGACCCAAGTCCTGAGAGCAAATTCATGCCCCATATCTGAAATCAAGGACCTTACTTGAGATGAAGAGTTGCGGGTGACTATAATATCATCAATATAAATTAGCATAAAAATAACTAGAGAAGATCCGCAATAAATAAATAGAGAGGTATCCACTTTAAAGCCCACAAATCCAAGCCCCAATAAGAAGGAACTAAGTTGTTGAAACCATGCCCAAGGTGCCTGCTTAAGGTCCATATAAGACTCTTTGAAGCTTGTACCTGAAAACCTAATGGTTGGGACATATAGACTTCTTTATTTAAATGTCCATGAAGAAAGACATTATGGACGTCAAGTTGATTAATAGTCCAATTTTGTCCAATGGCTAGCGTAAGAACGATCTGGATGGTGGTGGGCTTAACAACATGAGTGAAGGTTTTAAAATAATCAACACCTTCTTATTGACTGAACCCTTTGGCGACAAGACGAGCCTTATATCATTCTAGGCTCCCATCAGAGCGCCGCTTGACTTTATATATCCACTTGCAACCAATGACATGCTACTATTTGGGAGGCACTAGAACCCAAGTGTCATTTTTAATAAGTGCATTAAATTCTAAATACATTGCTTGTCTCCAGTTAGGATCTTGTTAGCCACTGAAAAGGAGGTGGGTTCACTATCTTGAGACAATTCAGAGAGAAAAACAAGAGGTAGTGGATGTTTGGTAGAAAAGTAGAGCTTCAGTTTAAGGGACCCATCCATGCCTTTAGTGACCATATGATAAGTCTGTACCAACAAAGGAGGAGGAGGCACAATAAGATCTGGAGTTGCACTAGAAGGAAGTGACATGGTAGAAACAAGTAGGGGAGTTCAACAGAGGAACCGATGAGGACGGTATACGGATAGGGGTGGTCAACATAGGGACGGGTGAGCTATCGATAGAGGTTGGATGTACATGCTGATGGTCACATGTTGGAGATGGGATTAGTGGGTATAGAGGAATTAAGGTGGACATAGGCATTTGATTTGGACTTGAAGTTTGAGAGTGAGGAGGTTTAGAAGACTTAAACGAAAAATGAGTCTCATCAAACACTACATGATGTGAGATGACAACTTTGGAAGTGGACATATTAAGGCAACATAGCTTTTGTGCTGAGGACTATACCCCAAGAACATGCATAGGACAGACCGAGCATCTAACTTATGACGTCTGTATGGTCGCAAGCAAGAAAAATAGGAACAACAAAAAACACGCAGGAATTTATAATCTGCAGTAGTCTTGAAAAGTAGTTCAAAGGGTGTCTTTTGAGCAATGGAACTCGAAGGGAGCCTATTGAATAGATAAATAGCAATTTGAAAAGAAAAAATTTAATATTTCAGTGGAACTTTGGCTTGAGTCATTAAAGTAAGACCAATGTCTACTATATCTCGATGCTTGTGCTCAACACTGCCATTCTGTTCATGAGTGTGAGGACAAGACACATGATTCCCTATACCAAGGGTATGCAAATATTGAATATATTTTGATATTCACCACCCCAATCGGTGTGAAGATACTTGATTTTGCAACTAAAAAGATTTTCAACATGCAACTTAAACTGTTTGAAAATATTAAAGACTTATGACTTATGTTGTATCAAGTAAATCCAACAATAGCGAGAATAAGCATCAACAAAGCTAACATAATATCTATCACTATTAAGAGACTCACAAGGGCTGGTCCCCAAACATCAGAAAAAATCAAATGTAAAGATTTAGTGCCTTGATGAGAGGAATCAAGAAAGGAAAAGTTATGACTCTTGCCAACTTGACAAGCTTCACAAACTTTATTTTCAAACCGTTTATGAAACGATAAATGAAATCTACTTAGAACTTGTTGGATGATCTTAGAAGAAGGATGACCCAGGCATTGATGCCACTGATCAACTATAGTCCGCTCACCATGTCCTCATTATTTCTTCCTGCTCGTAAGTCAACCCAATAGAGACCTCCATCACTCTTTTCATTGGCTAGAAGACTTCTCAAAGTTTTGTCCTTAATATAACAATCAGGATGAAACTCAATAAATAAATTATCTCTAGTCAATTTGTTGACTGAAATCATATTCTTGGTAATGCTAGGAATATGTAATACATCCTTAAGGAGACTTGATTTAAGAAAACGAATCATACCAACATTGTGTATTTGCAAACCTAAGCCATTTCTAACTTTTAGAGTGTCATTTCCTTGGTACTTCAAGTATAGTGACATATTTTTAAGATCATTGGTAACATGATGAGTCACACGAAAGTACGGGTACCATGCTTCATCACTGTAAGTCATAGGCGCAACATGATATGCTTGAGGAGCGCCAACTTGATATAACAATGCATAGTGAAATTTTTTTCATGCAATGTGAACTGGTTTGTCACAGGCTTGACAAACTACTTTATTTGATTGACTTTCTTGTTTGCTTGAATTTTGTTCTCCCCAAAAGCTATTGAAATTTTAGGAACTACCTCGATTTCTTCCCCTGCCAAAACCTCGATTTCCACCACCATTGTTTCAACCTCTATAACCTCCACGCCAATTTTAATTATGACATGTAGATAGGTTAGCCGATGGGTTACTAATCCCAGCGACCAGCTCACTCTCATTAAGTTGAGCTTCTTGAATTAAAAGAAGACCATGAAGTTCATCAAGAGTGATTAGCTCTTTGCGAGTTGCAAGAGCTATTGGGAATGAGTTAAAATCTCATGGAAGTCCTCTTAAAATATGAGCCATTAAATCATCTTCAGAAACTGGTTTGAATGCGACAACTAGTTTATGAGAAATTTTCTTTGCACACTGAATGTATTCTTCAATGTTTTTTGTCACTTTCTTGAGTTCAAACAACTAATTTTTTAACTGCATGATTTGGGCCCTAGACTGAGCTGCATAGGCCATTTTCAATGAATTCTAGACTTCATAAGAAGTCTTTAACCCAACTACATGGGTATGAACATATTCATATAAAGAAGAAAGAATCCAACTAAGTAATAGTTGATCTTGATGCTGCCATAACATATACTTAGGATTGACCTCACTAGAGTTTGGTTCGAAACTCGGAGGGCAAGGCTTTGATCCATCGACAAAGCCCATGGTCATACGATTTCAAAATGGGAAGAAACTACAACTCTCATAATAAAAAATTATCAGATATTAACTTAGTTGTCAGGAAATGATGCAGGCTAGATTGGAGATTTGGTTGAGAAAGAAACGTAGAGATGATACTTGACACCGCTGGCTGATTCCCAGACTGCTGATTTTCATTTGTTGACACTTCAGAGTTGGCCATTGACACTAAAACAACTATGGCTCTGATACCATATCAAAACTCAAAGGCGAGAATATCAATATCACACGACCTCACACACGTAGAAAATCACACTCACACAGGACACCAATTTACGTGGTTCGGTTAGAAATAACCTATGTCCACGGTGCCTCTATTCAATGTGAATAGAGAGCGTTAGTTTCCTTCTTATTTTATATTATGAGTACAAGGTAAGTTAAGCTTCACAAGATTTTTACATTTGGAAATATCTTGAGTTTCCTTATTTCCAGGATTCAAAGATCCTGATGGCCTTAACTGCTTATCCTTTTTCTTGATTATAGGTGGATCGACATCCTTTCCCTGAACTGCTTTTAGTAAGACGTTGATCCTTCTTTGGATGACTTCACCATTTGAGTTATCGTGAGAAATCCAGTTGGGAAACTTTCTCATGTGATTCACCGCCCTTATCCATATCTCTAACAGCAGTCAGGTCATTACGTTCAAACCGATCAAAGCAAGAATCCAGTAGTCTATCAATACTGTGACAAACCTGGGCACAACTCCTGCAATTGTTGTCAGATCACTAGAAACCTTGGGGCAACACATAATATGACTCGTTCTAATGAAATCAGCCTTAAGCTCTCCATGAGACTCCTCACATGATTGATGATGGGATCTGGTTTCTTGAGTTGGGGCATTCCATCATGTTGCACAATATCTAAACAACCCGTCTATACACTCTTTTTACGAAGGAAAGAACAGAGTAAAGGGAGAGAATGGAGCATGTTTGAACATACTCAACATTAGGTCCTATCAGTTTACTATTTCGGATTCAAAGCTTGCTCTCAATAATATTTTACATGTTCCCAATGTTTCTCATAATTTGCTTTTCTATGAATTTCAATAGAGATAACAAAGTGATATTTGAGTTCCACCCTAACCATTGCTACCTTCAGGTCATAATAATTTAGGTGATGGAATCAATAAAGTTGCTTTTGTTGGTGTGAGTGCCATCTTAGACCAATGCCACCAATGCCTGGTGGTGCAACAAATTATTCGTTGCTTTGATTTAGTGCACTTTCATAAAATTTAGAATAATGCATGTAAGTCAAGAGTCATGCTCTGCCTTTTTCAGACTCTACATAAAATTTCTTATCCTTTAAAACTTATATATTCCCATGTTTGGGGTCCAACACCTATCGTTAGCATAGATCAATTGTGAATGCCTTTTCAATATATTCATGGATATATTTGATTGGACAAAAATATGATGTTCAAACTGCGTTTTATTTGTTTAAAGCCAGTATTAAAAACATTTTTAGAAGAAAAATCAATTTTCTTTAAACCGATAGTGGGGAGTGTACCAAGTTCTTGATAATTTTTTGAAAGAGTGTAGGATTAGACACAAGGTGATGTGTCCATACACTCATGAACAAAATGGTGCTGTTGAATGCAAGCATTGTCACATTGTTGACATAGGGCTATGTCTTACGAGCCAAGCTGGGGTACCCACTAAATACTAGATCTATGCCATCAACACTGTTGTTTACTTAATTAATAGGTTACCTACACCTGTTATTGGGCAAAAATCATCTTTTGAAAATTTGTTTAAACAAAAATCCGATTAGTTTTTTCTTTATGTTTTTGGATCTGCATATGTCCCATGTCTTAAGGCATATAGAGACTACAAGTTGGATTATAAATCCAAGTGTTATATGTTTATGGGATACAATTCCATGCATAAAGGATGCCTGTGTTTGGATCCTGAGACAAACAAAATCCTTAACTTTGACAACGTGGTGTTTGATGAAAACAAATTCTTGTTCCAAAACCAAGAAAAGATTTCATTATCTATTCCCACAATCACCTCCATCCTACCTGTGCCCTTCATTCCTCTTTCCCCACTCAATCATCTTGTGACAAAAACTCAACCACCTATGTCTAAAGAACATGTCTCCCTAGTATCTCTACCATCTAGTCCTAAAATCAAAACTACTGTTCCAACACCTCCACCGGGTCTGTCTCCTTCTCCCAGTCCCTTACCAACCATGCAAGCCCCTCCTCTTCACATTCATCACATGGTGACCCACTCCCAAGATGGTAATTCATCCTAAAAGTTTATTTGTCTACCCTCCATCTTCTACCTGTGGCTTTATTAATTGAAATTTTCTAAGACCAACAACCTACTTCTTTTCCGTCAAGCTAGCTAGTCTCCTCAATGGGGTGTGACATGAAAAAGAAAATGTCAGTTCTTAACCACAACCGTGAAACTTACTTCTCCTTCTCAACACATAATTAGGTGCAAATGAATCTTTAAGAGTTTTTTTTCTTAGAGCTTTAAAAAGCAACACACAGTTGCCTTCTCCAATACGGAGGCCGAGTATTGGGTTATCTTTGATACAGCTGCAGAGTTGATTTGGATCTAGTGCCTTCTTCAAGAAATGTATGTCTCATACACAATTCCTCTGACTTTATGGTGTGACAATGACAGTGCCATATGTGCATTCAGTATTTCATCAATGAACCAAATATGTGGAGATTGACATCCAATTTATGAGAGATCATATTGCCAAAAAGCAGCTTGTAGTTCAGTATTTGCCTTCTAAGGAGCAGCTAGCTGACATTCTCTCCAAGCCATTACCATGTCTACGATTCAATGAGCTAAAATCTATGTCACACTGCATCTTCTAACAGGGCATCGCACCCGCACCCAGGTAGGAGTAACTCTTGGACACAACTTCCTTTATGTTAGGTGAAATCAACCACACTGAGGTCCATTTCTATTCAAAAGTAAATTCAGTTAACCCTAATCAAGTCTATTTTTATCTATATTATATATATAAATACATAAATGCACATAGTGTTAACTTAAAACTGTTAAAAATTATATATATATATATATATATATATATATATATATATATATATATATATATATATATATATTTCCCGCACCCTCGCACCCAAGTTTTCTTACATCCGCACTCGCACCTATGTGACATAGGCTAAAATCCAAACTCAACATGGTTCTTGGCTCGTTGAGTTTGAGGGGAGATATTAGAGATATAAAATTTAATCGAGAAATAGGACCTAATCCAATCTTAGCTAATGAAGCAAATGATGCCAAAAATGTAAGCATCCACACAAGTCATGAATCCAAGACAGGAAAGGGATCTGAAGGATTCCAAATTGTTGTAACTTCACCTAAATCTAAGGAAAGAATTGTAGAAACTATAGGTGGAGATAATCTATTGAAAGTATAAAGCAATCTTTCCATTTATTGGAACCTCTTCCTTTAAGATTGGTAAGAGAGGAAGAGAAAAACTTACCTTGCGTGGACATAGGCCTCAACAGTAGGGGTGGGCATTAGGCTGGCCTGTCTCAGGCCCGTTTAGATCTCGGCCCGCCGGGTTTTAAGTGCGGCCTAACCCGAAGATGTCCTGACCCATTTACTAATGGGCCGAGTTTTGTCCCGGTTCTTAACAGGCTCGGATTTGAAGAGCAGCTCATGACCCGGCTCATTGGCCCAATGAGCCAATGTGAAGCAGGTCAGGTCCGGCCCAGCCCAAACCCATTTGTAAGTTATTTTTTAATAAACTTAGTGCAATTAATTAGGTAAATAGTAATAATTAACAAGTTCTCATTTACTCAACTAATTATCTTTTTAGTTTTTATAAAATTAATACAACTAATTAGGTAATTAATAATAATTATCAAGTTACTATGTAATTAGTTAATTTATTTAGTTTTTATATTACTAAAAAATTAATTAGATAGCTCAGGCCCGTTGAGCCGGCCCGATAGCTCGTGGGCCAACCCGGGCCCGGCCAATGTATATAATGGGCTGGGTTTCAACTCGGTAGCTAATGGGCCTGAGCTTAAAACCTTGACCCAAATCCGTCCCATGGTGGGCCAGGTCGGCTTGGCCCATCGGGCTGCCCGGCCCGTTGTCCACTCCTACTCAGCAGCCAAACCACATATGTGTGCTTTCCATTTCTTAGATGCTTTACCACTTTGTTAAGTATGACCTAACCATCTAGCTATGCTTTTCTCTTTCATATATCTAAGTTATGTTACTGATACTTTTAGTTTAGTAGTTACATGAAACATGATCATGTCCATGAACTGCAATGTTTGTTAAATCCCATATTTAGACTCAAGTGTTGGAGTGCATGAATTTCTTCTTATCTTTTTTAGATTCAAATGCTTCTTGTCATTCAAAAGACACCATTAACACTACAGAGCAGATATCCTTTGTATGAATTCAAATAGTGTGGCAATGAAATGAAATGTTCTTCATTGAAGGAGAGCGTGAGGTTCAACTGCTTCCATTAACTTGAAATTCAGTT